>NC_056728.1:845119343-845306843 GCF_019279795.1 Protopterus annectens | reverse complement strand
TATGCTTGATAGATGAACAACACAGTGTTCAGTGGTAAGATCTCTACCTCATGCCAGTCCTATGGTGCACAGGGATAACACTGTTACTGCACCCTAGAAGACCCATGTTCAGCTAGCAGCACATGGTGCTGGAGACACCAAATGAAAAGAGAATGGGAGCAAACAGCCTGCACTGGCTTGGTCATTCTTGAGGGAAGGGAACTGCTTTGCTATAATGTAATAGCAGCATTAAGATTGTGCATGTGTAGAAGAATACATGCAAATCCATAGGCAGTGATTACAGAGCTTGTGAGGATGCCACTGTGGGTGGGTAGGGGGGAGTTAGGGCACACTCCCCAGCAGCAGCATGATGCTATACCAATGTCTTCAATCTTCTTGTCAGCCCTGGATATAGCCTTGGTTGAGCACAGGGAAGGTAGTTCCAGTGAACCGGGAGAGTAGCTGGTGGTAGTTCATGGTTAGCTGATGGGTGAAGGAGAAAAAAACTCTCTGCCTCAAATTAAGTCCTGACCTGCAGTCACTGGTAGAGTTTGTATGTTGTCTCCAAGTCAGCAATGTTTTTTTTTTTAGGTTATCCAGTTTCCTTTTTCCTACCACTTCCCCAGAAGATGTTGCATGATTGGCTACTCTAAAATGCTTATATGTTGCAGTTAGTCTTTTTCTTGTAACGTGGCCCATGGCTGAAAATATTCCATGATAATCAATTCACTGACCTGGTTATCAAATGCATAAATTAAAGTTAAAAACATTTAAATGAGTTACTTTTATAAATATCACTGAAGTATGGAATGTCATTTTTGCTCCCACAGCTACATCCATAAAAAGGCACGGTTGTGTCAAATAATTGAAAGATGATTCCTTAAATTTCCAGAGCTTAGTACTCTTCCCTCATTATGCATGGTGGACATCCATCCATTAGGAATGTCAGGATCTTCTCAGTATAGAACCAACATCTACCCATGGCAATTCAGAGCTTTCTAGTCTCAAAGGTCTAAAAGGGATCTACTCTGAAAACTAAAGAGCAAGGCCCTGGTATTCTGATTAGAAAGACTGAGAAAGCTGAAGACAGAGATAAGAGAAACATGATTCACAAAATCAGTTCATACCCAAGTAGGCTTGAAGCCATGTAGAAGAAAAGGGGCAGGTGGGTAGAATAAGAAAGGGTAACCGTACCCCAGCCCAAGATGCCCAAACACATATACAGGGGATGGTACAAAAGAAATAGCACTTCATTTCCAATCTCCTCAAACATTTACTATTATGACAAGTTCTTATATGACTGTACAACTTTCTACATTAAACTGCTGCAGTAGTCCTGACTATTTGGACAGTTCCCAGAACTCATGAGGATAGGGTAGTGACCCAAAAAATAGAAGTTATGTTCTTACCATAACGTTCCATGTTAGTTGTCTTCTTCTCGCCTTCTTCTTGCTGGATGGGTTCGGAGCCGACCTCGGCTCCGACTCGGCCACTCTAAAGCTCGAGAGTTGGTTCCACCGGCTCGAGGCTCCCCTTATATCCCACAATGCTAGGCGAGAGTTACCTCAGATCTCGTTTGTAAGCTAACCCCAGCTTATAACAGAAAACAGTATAACTGTGAAAATACAGAATCCACCTCTAACAACAGGAAGAAGAAGGGTGACCTATATCCTGAACAAGAAATATGCATAATAGCATATAGCTAAGAAAGAGGTGGTAGAAAGAGAGGTCACGATCACAACTCCTCTAGGTCTGTCCAGGCCGGGAAGGAGGGTGGGAAGAAGAAGGCGAAGAAGACAACTAACATGGAACGTTATGGTAAGAACATAACTTCTATATGTTAAGTTGTCTATCTCGCCTTCATTCTTGCTGGATGGGACCGCGTCCCTAGCACCTTGTCCCGGGTGGCCTAACGGAACAGACTCCTGAGAACAGTGGAACCAAAATTAGCTCTATGCCTAGAAGCTAAATCCAACTTATAATGGGAAATAAAAGTGTGAGGAGTAGCCCAAGTAGCCGCTGCACAAATGGTGTCAATAGGCAGTCTGTCTTGAAAGGCTAGAGAAGTAGCCAAAGCTCTGGTGGAATGGGCTTTAGGCTTATTAGGCAGTTTTTTGTGTCTAATCTCATAAACAAGGGTAATCAGAGATGTTAGCCATCTGGATAAAGATACCTTTGAAACTGGAAGTCCCTTTCTGCTTTCCGTGATAGGAGACAAACAGCTGATCAGATTTTCTGAATTGTTTCGTCCTGTCCAAGTAGTACCTTAATTGAAGATGAACATCCAGACAGTGTAATTTTTGTTCAGACCTATTTGAATACTCCGGGAAAAAGACAGGGAGGTCAATGCATTGGTTTAGATTTGATGTTGAAACCACCTTAGGCAAAAAGGACGGGTTAGTTCGTAAGGAAACTCTGTCCTTATGGAACACAAGGTAAGGAGAACGACAACTGAGTGCTTGAAGTTCTGAAATTCTTCTAGCTGATGTGATAGCCACCAGAAAGAGAGTTTTCCATGATAATAACTTTAAGGAACATGAAGCTGCAGGTTCGAAAGGGGAAAGAATCAAAGAAGCAAGAACTAAATTTAGGTCCCAAGGAGAAGGAGGATTTCTTACAGGAGGTCTGAGAAGAAAAACTCCTTTCAAAAAGGCTTTGCAGAGTTTGTGGGACATTAGGGCGGATTCAGAAATACCCACATGGAAATTAGAAATAGCTGCCAATTGAACCTTAAGAGTAGATGGAGATGAACCTGCATGGAAGAGTTCAGCGAGAAAATCGAGGACTAGTTGGATGGGAGCGGTGAAAGGATCTATGTCCTTTCCTTGTGCCCAATAAGAAAATCGTTTCCACTTACTCAAATAAATCTTTCGAGTGGAAGATTTATGGGAAGCTATCAAAATATCTCTAACAGAGTGAGATAATTGAGGAAGCCTGGCTACGGTTGGAAGTGGAGGAACCAAGCAGTGAGGTTCAGAGAGGGGAGGGAGCGATGAAACTGACCCGACTGATGGATCAAAAGATCTGGAACTAGGTCCAGATTCCACGGTCGCTCAAAAGAAATCGATGCAGAAAGGGGAACCACACTTGTCGAGGCCAGTAAGGAGCAATGAGGATCAATGAGGCCTTCTGAGCGATAGCTTTCTGTATTACTTGAGAGATCAGTGGGAAAGGAGGAAATGCATACAGAAGTCCCGGGGCCAAACTTGGACTAGCGTCTCTGCTGGGTTGGCCTGGTAAAGGGAATAGAGTGAAGTATTCTCTGCACTTGCTGTTTAGGGCAGTAGCAACCAGGTCGCAGCAAGGCTGACCCCACTTGAGAAAAATCTCTCTCACTACAGAGTCTTTCAGAGACCACTCGTGAGGCATGAGAATAGCTCTGCTCAACTTGTCCGCAATGTGATTGTACTTCCGGGATGTGCGTTGCTATCAGAAAACGCTGAGAAGAAATCGCCCATTGCCACAGTCTGAGTGCTTCTCGACACAGGGGTATGATCTGGTTCCGCCTTGTTTGTTGATGTACCACACTACAGACATATTGTCTGTCTGGATTGCAATCGTTCCCAAGGGAAGAGAGTGTTGAAGGGCTTGCAACGCTAAAAGCACTGCTCTCATCTCCAGAACATTTATGTGCAAGTGGCATTCGTTTGGTTGCCATGTGCCCTGGACTGTCCTGCCCTGATAATGCCCCCCCCACCCGATCAGGGAGGCATCCATTGTCAGAGTAGCAACCGGAGGAGGTGGAACAAATGGTCTCCCCAACAGGAGCTGGGGGGAAGACATCCACCACATGAGATGCTTTTTGCACGCTTGCGTGATCATAATGGTGTGAGACATTGGAAGTTCCTGGTATGACCATTGAGAAAGGAGCATCCACTGAAGGATCCGCATGTGATATCTGGCCAATGGGAGGAGCGGAATGGCCGCTGCCATAATTCCCAACACCTTTAGAACTAACCTGGCTTTGGCTCTGTTGTTGTTGAAAAGAAGTGACACCAATTTTTGAATGTCTGATATCCTTTGGTTCGTTAGTGTTGCAGACATGTTTACAGTATCTAAATTTGCGCCTATGTAGGTAATAGTACGACAAGGCGACAAAACAGACTTTTCGCAATTTATTGAGATACCCAGTTGTTGACAGACGCGAAAAGTGTAATCTCTGGCCATCAGAAGGAGATGCTTGGTGGGAGCTGTGAGGAGCCAGTCGTCCAAATATGGAAACACCTGGAATCCTTGTCGTCTCAGGTGAGAAGCCACCACTGCCATGCATTTGGTAAACACCCGGGGGGCAGTGGTGAGACCAAAGGGCAGGGCCCTGAATTGAAAATGACTGGTTCCCAGCCTGAAGCGGAGGAATCTTCTGGAGCGTCTGTTCATTTTTATGTGATAGTACGCGTCCTGAAGGTCTACAGAGCACATCCAGTTTCCTTTTCCCAATAGGGGAAGAATGGATTGCAGCGTGACCATCCAAAATCTTGTTTTCTTGACCGATCTGTTCAAGATACTGAGATCCAAAATTGGTCTCCAGTCCCGTTTTCTTTGGAACTAAAAAGAACCTTGAGTAGATTCCGGATCCTAGTTGGTCTGCTGGCACTGGCTGAATAGCTCTTTTTGCAAGCAGTTTTGAGACTTCCAAAGCTGCTATATCCCTTTGAGCGGGTGGAACATCTGGAAGGGATTTTTGACTGACTTGGAAAACGAAGAAAGGGAATAGAATAACCTTCGAAATGATGGACTGTCCCCTTTTGTCTTGTGTCAAGGATAGCCAGGCTTCTGGGTACAGTGACAATCTTCCCCCGACTGCCTCCGAAGATGGGCAGTCGGGCAACACCTCAGGGATGCTGAAAGGGCTTATCGGAGGACGTCTCGATTGCCCTGGTTCTGCGGACCCCTCTGCCTCTAGGGTGGCGTCTACCATTGTTGTTCCCCCTCTGCCTCTGGCGGGAACCGACTCTGTCGTCAGGCGAAGTCCCTTGAGATTGTTTACGGAACCACATCTTTCCCCCTTCTGGCCTTTGGGGTAAGGCCTAGAAGGAGTGGAAAACGGACTCCGGCGGCAGAAAGGGTCTTGCCATCCGTCTCGCACCTAGTCAGGGTTTCTTTCACTTGTGGACCAAAAGAGATGATCCATCAAAGGGAGTTCGTGAAAGACGTCTTAAAGGTTCCAAAATTGCATAGCCGCATCCAGGCGTGCCTACGTAAGGCCACCCCTGGTCCTGCGGCTCTGCTCGCTCCAGCAGGCGCATAAGAGAGGAGGCATGGAGGAGTTGGAAATAGAATTAAGGATAGCCAGCTGCGTGTTCATTTTCTCTTGGAAACCCGCAGCTGTAGGGTCCTTCATCATTTCACTCGCTTCTTTGATCAAGTCCCTTTGAAGCCGAGTGAAATGGCACAGGTAATTCAGCGAACGCATAGTAAATGTCGCTGAGGAGAACATCCGCTTCCCGTACCTATCCATGGACCTAGATTCCTTGTTAGGTGGATGGACAGGTACTGAAGGATCAGCCAGTTCCTTCTTTGTGGCGGCAGCTACCACCATAGCATCCACAGGGACTCCTTTTGATAAAAATTCCTTGTCTGATGGAGCAGTGATGAATTTGGAGGGTCTCCTAGGAGTGGGGTCCACTGAATCAGGAGCCGTCCATGCCTTTTTAGCAACCACCTGCATGAGGGGGTCGAAGGGGGGGGACACCCAGGAGGTGGAAGGACGAGAGCCAAACGCCTCAAGGTACACAGATTCGTCCTCCGAAGGGTTGAGGGCTGGCCAATTTCCCCTCTGTTTAAGGATCTCCAGAATGTCTGCAAATGAGACATCTTCAGAAGGGGAACGGGGGGAACCCTCAGAATCATCCAGATCTGTGTCGGACGTGATAGACTCAGGTGAGTCAATGTGCTTCCTCTTGCACTTCCTCTTCCGAGGGGGCTCTTCTGCCAAATCAGGAGAGGCCTCGGAAGAGGATGAAATCCCCAAAGGGAGCTCCTGAGAAGTTGGCTCTCTGCGGTCCGGGATGAGGGAGTGAGTCGACTTACCCTGAGGCAGCATAGAAGGAGGGGCTGACGGAGCCGACTGTGGAGTAGAGCCAGGCTCTAACACACTCCGCATGACCTCGAAAGCACCCCTGTCAGGCAGAGCCAGAGGTCCCGCTCGAAGACCTAAGGACCCCCCTCGGCACCGACAGTGATGGTTCCGAGGCCGATGTCGGAGCCGAACTCACCAGCGCCGAAGCACCGAGAGGTAGAGGGGGGGTCGGACAAGGGTCCGATGCCACTCACCCCCTCGGAGCCGACGAGGGAAGCCCGGCACCGAGATTCCTCCATGGAAGAAAACGGAGCCGACGGAGCCGAAGACAATTGTCTCGGCTCCGAGGTGACCACAGTCTCGGTTCCGACACGACCCGGCTCCGAGCTCAAGAGAGTCGAAGGAGGAAGGAGTTGATGGACCGGGACAGGCACCGACTGATGAGTCAGGCTCTGAAGCATCTGGGCTAGTGCCTCAGACTTGAGTAGTCGACTCACCACCCTCTGAAGGTCATGATCGGACAACCTCGATGACCTAGAGGAATGAGACCTTTGGCTCCGTTCAGACAGCAGGGGAGATCCTGGAGCCGAATGAACGGAGCCAAGAGAAGGTGACCTAGACCTCTTTCTGGTTGTCGGCTCCGAAGATCTTGTCGGAGCCGACACGGTACTCGATAACCTCGACTCCGCCGGGAGCCGAGGAAGCCACAGAAACTGTGGACTGAGTCTTATCGGCTCCAGCCGGAGCCGATAAAGGCAATGGTTGAACAACCTGAGGTCTCGGCTCAGAAGCCGGAGCCGAAGACCTCGATGCCTTGGAGGGCTTCCCTGTTGAGACAGACAGGGAATCCTCAGGCTTCAACAAGCCTCTCAATATGAGCTTGTTTTTCCTTTCCTGCAGGACCCTGGGGCTGAAGCCATGGCAGACAGCACAGGAGTCCTGCAGGTGCAAAGGCCCCAGACAATAGACACAAGAAGTGTGAGCGTCTGTCAGAGACATTTTCTGACAGCACGCATCACACTTCTTGAATCCGGAGACCTTTGCTTCTTTAGACATAGCCTAACTGGTGAACACAAACACACACTCAAACACACCAGTTATATTCTGTCAGAATAATAAACTTTAGTAAAAAATACTAAATATAAGTACAATAAACAGAAGTACACTACACAAACACTCCCTAGGGAAGGGAAGGCCTAAGGCCCAAGGGAAGAACTAAAAGTTCTTTTAACAAGAAACGGGAGAAAATTAGGTTTGGGGATAGAGTTTAATGAACTACACTAATTTAGGAATAATTAAACTAAAAAAGGGGTAACAAGAGTAACTTTTTATAGAAAAAGCTAAAACTTACCAGGAACCGGTAGAAAAACCAACCTCGAAGCTGTAGCGGCAAACGAGATCTGAGGTAACTCTCGCCTAGCATTGTGGGATATAAGGGGAGCCTCGAGCCGGTGGAACCAACTCTCGAGCTTTAGAGTGGCCGAGTCGGAGCCGAGGTCGGCTCCGAACCCATCCAGCAAGAATGAAGGCGAGATAGACAACTTAACATTAAGGATTAGACTGTATCATTCCCCTGCAGAACAGCTATAGCAAAGTTAGCTCTTGCCTTGGAAGACCTATCTTCTATGTGTTATTTGGAGGAGGTATGGAAAAAGATCCATATAGATTCTTGACAAAACAACATAACAGTCATCCCTCTCCTCCAGAAAAGTCACAATGGCAAATATGTTGTGGGCTCTTACGATGCTGTCCAGTTTCTTATCTTGGGAGGAATAATGGAACATGATACAATGGGCAATCCATGTAGAGCCTGTCTGCTTGAATCTAATTTTCCCTACATCCCTGTTGCAAAGAACACAAACAACTGATTGGAACATTTAGTATCACTGCTCCTCTATGAGGGAATTCTCAGTAAATGTAATATTCTTTCCTCCTGTTTTGAATATTGGGGGAAGAAGACAGGTAATTGGGTAGCCTGACTGAGGGAAAGTTCCATGATTACTTTTAACACAAAGGAGGGATTTGTTCTAAGACTAACTGCATCCTCGTCAAATATAAGATATGGTTCTTTGCACAGCATGCCTTGAAGTTCTGATACTCTTTTGTCAGAAGTGATGGCCAATAAGAAAGCATTTGTCTAAGTTAGAAATTTGAGGGGAACTGTGGCTGCAGGGTCAAATGATGAATGGATCACTTTTTCCATTGCATAATTCAATTCCCAAGGATGTGCAGTTCTTTTTCTGGATGACCGTACGTTTAAGATCCTTTTATGAAATGTTTAATGGTCAACAGGCAGGTCAATGGTGGGAAGGGAGACTAAAATGACCAAAAGATGGACCTTAGTGGAAGCACAGGCCAACACTCATTTAAACAGCTCACATAAATACTGCATGGATCAGGGACATTGGTGTTGTGATAGGTTCCCGATTCCTTTTGTGGCTTCAGAGGAAAATCTGTTTCATTTGAATAAGTAGGATTTTCTTGTGCTAGTCTTCCTAGCCTCGTTAAGTATGTTAAGCACATCTGCATTAAATTACTGCTTGAAGGACAAAGGAAACAGCAATCATTGTACAAACAGAACTCACTGCAGAAAATGTACTAAGGATTATAGCAGAAGCCAGCTGTGAACAAAGTAAAGCTTTAACACCCTCTGGCATAGCATGGGAGGAACTAAGAATACATATAAGGTAATTTATAGATTGGTGTTGTCCTGTTATCCTACCTATCAATTACTATTTGTGGTAATAATGTTAATATTAGTGCTTCCTGTTTTATTCAGATATATTTTGGCTGTTGTCTAGGTTGGTGTGTCAACTGAAAAGATTGGTATTACACCCTACTCCTCAGAGGCTACCTTGTAGTGAACAGCTGCAACAGTGTAGTTTTTCTATTGTCACCATTAGTGGTTGTTAGTTAACAGAACATGGCAGAGCAGCATTCATCTCTATCCTTTTTTGCAGGGTAATGGGGGTGGCCTGGGACATGATCTGATAATGACCTTGTTATACTCACCTTCTGGTGAGGATAAAACATAAACTTGTTGGATCCAGTATAGAACATGCAGGAATGGCGGTCAGTAACACTGCACACAGAATGGTTTCATGTGGAACCATACTGCATGCCCATTTCTGCAGAGAGAAAACTGGATAGGAATGTCCAAATGTCTCAAGAAAATACACCCATGACTTGCAGGTGGCTTGTGTTTTTAGTGCTGAGTCCTTTTCTTGGCAATAAACTGCCTTCTCAAGCAAATCATTTAATGGGTGGAGTAGTCGGACATTAGATTAAAAATTAAATCCTGAAATGCTAGGTGGGAGTGTAAATTTACTAAGCAGTTCACAACAAACCACAGATGGCATTTATTTTACCTACATGCCATACATGGCATGTAGGTATAATAAATGCCCAACCTTACCAAAAATAAAAAGGATACATCTTAAAAATGCTGTGTTACAATTCCATACACAGTTGTACAGGTCTGTGACTACTGCCTTTACATGTTGGGTCTACACTGTCACACAGTTAGTGATGTCTCGATTTGTATGTATGCCCAAAAGATGGGTTTTGTGGCTATAGGTGTTGGTGTGACATGAATTGCTCTCTGTAGTGCAGTCTGCACTGGCATAGTATAAAGCTCTTTCACAATGTAATAACACTGTGCAGTTAAAAACCAGTATGTATGCCCATCTTTCAAAATTTGCAAGATGGTTGATTGTACAATGCCATACATACACACACACATATATATATATATATATATATATATATATATATATATGTGTGTGTGTGTGTGTGTGTTGTTGTTTGTCTTTCGGCTTTTCCCGGTTAGGGGTCGCCACAGCGGAACTCCGGTCTGCTAATGATTAGCAGTAGATTTTCACGAACGCCGAGGTGCCAGCTCGACGTCCAACCTTCAACGAAGCCGCACCCATTTTCACATGTCTTTTGAATGCCCATCTAACCACGGGGAGGACATGCAGACTCCACACAGAAGGCCCTCCCCCGCACTTCAACCGAGAATCGAATGGGAGAACCTCTTGCTGTGAGGCAACAATGCTACCGCTGTGAGCACAGAAAAAAGCCACCAACACTCGAACTCCAAAGCAGTAATATCCACTGGAAATGATGTCAAAACTTTCGTTCAACAGACAATTTTTATTTCAAATGCTACCGCTGTACCACCGCAGATTTTATATATATATTTATATATATATATATATATATATATATATATATATATATACATATATATAAAATGAAATGAATATATCATATAAGAATAATGTCTGAAGGTATACTGTCATGCTGTATGGATAGCTTTACTGGGGGCCTCCAAGTTGAAGTTTGCCAAAGGCCCTCAAATTGCTAACACTGGTCCTGGTAATAGATATGGTTAGTCTTCATAACTGTTGTGTGGGAGGTGTGAAAGCTGTAGTGGGAGAGCCACAAGAAATGACACCAACTTCCTGGTTCTCTGATGTGGCTAGTCTCCCTGTAATTAGTTGAGGAAATCTAGTAACATGAAGTAGCAGTGGAAGGTCTGTGCTCACAATGGAAATAAGAGTAGTGAGTGTGTGTGTGTGTGTGTGTGTGTGTGTGTGTGTGTGTGTGTGTGTGTATACGTTTGTGTGCAGGCATGTTCTGTTGATGGCAAAGAAAGATGTGTATGTATGACAGATATTACAGTGCTTTGAAGAAATGTTTTGGTATTTGACTTCCTTGGGTAGATACTTTGTTTAATGGTATTATAACATACAAGGAAGGGAATGGCCTATACTAATTCAGTAACTTGTATCTCTTTTCCTACTAACTATTATTCTAAGTAATTACTAGATGTTGTGTTACACTATAAACGCTTACAAGCAAATGAAGAAAAACGTTTTCAGCATGATAAAGTATTGGAGAGCTGACAGAGGTATTTTATACTTTATGTGTAGCATAACTTTTGCCATATCCTTTGTTATGTTACAAAAGTATTTATACCGTATGCTGTAACTGCTCTGTAATTATCTGGTCAAAAGTACAGTACATTAAGTTGTGTCATGTAAATACTGGAAAGGCATTTTTTTCCAGAAAGAATTAGACAGATGTAAGTTTGTTTTTTTTATCATTCTGAGTAGACAAATTTGAACTTTGTGTATGTAACCTTGTGTTTATTGTGTCTGTGTGGGTGCTTGTGTGCATGTGCAGTAGGGTAGTTCTGTCAAGATGGGATGATGAATGTGTCATATGTGTATATGCAGGAATATGTGTGTGTATGAGAGATTTTGAAATTTTTAGCAAATTATTAAACAGATACTATTTATGTATTTGTTGTTTTGTTTATTTTATTTGCATTCCAATATCACCTGCTTCTCACACTTTACTTTTGACACATTTTAGTTTGGATTACTTCCTTTTTTTAAAATTTCTCCAAATTTTTGGGTTTCTAATACCATGGTGGGAATGGACCCCATTCCTAAGTCAAAGTATGATTAAAGTTTATGAAATTAGTATTGTTTCAATCTTTGATGTCAGCCAAAAGTGCTCTTCGCAGCATTCACAATGTGCCCAGTAATGACTCATTCTGCAAGTCGGACAGGGTCACATATATTGGTAACATATCTAAATAAGATTGTAGATTCTTTTTTATAAGACCCGTTGCTCCTGCTATTGGAACTGTCTGGGTATCTTTCTTCCACATTGTTCTCGTTGCTGCCTGCAGATCCTGATATTTTATGACTTTGTGTCTCTCTGTACGCAAGACACTGAAGTCACTGGGTGTGGCGATTTCAGTGATCAATGCTACCTCTGTCTTCTTTTCATGGACCACTATATCCAGTTTTTTAGCATCTATCTTTTGAACTTTGGTAATGGGTGATCTCATGTGATGTAAACTTAATCATTTTCTGTGATGCCTTGTGGCTGTTTCCAGTGTTTTCAGCCACTTCAATACCATAATGTTTGCACAATCCCCAGGGCAACAATCTTGCCACATCATTATACCTTTCAGTATACAGTCCTTCTGCCATTAGCATGTCACAACCAGCAACGAGGTATGCAACTGTTTCCAATTCGGTTTTACAAAACCTACATTTGTCTGTTTCTCCCACATGTTCAATGGACTTTGTAAACCAGTGTGCACATAGCCCACTACCTTGGGCTGCCAATATTGACATTTTATCCCTCAGTTTGAATTTGTCTCTCCTTAACCATTTCTGCATTCATTCCTGATCAACATGAGGTTCTTCCAGGAGTATTCTATAGTTGCAACTATATGCAATTTCCACATTTCTTGCCTTCTCATCTGGTCCTTCACCTTATATTCTTTCTTTTGTTTTTTGGCACATTCAGTTGCTGCCTGATTTTTATCTACTTCTGGTTTGATTTCCATTCTTGCTTGACACCAATATGCTTCTTCTAGATTGAACAGAGAAGTCATCTTAGACTTATTCTCTTCATGTTTCAAAACTTTCACTATGTTTGGGTCTTGTGAGGTCAGAAGATATGTGTGGAGTCCCACGATTGCAGCTGTATACATGTAATCAATTTCAAGGAGACCCATCCCTCCTTCAGAACAGGGAATATATAATCTTGGTATGCACTGATTTTTAGAAATCATTTGGTGAGCATGAAGCATCCTTCTTGTTTTCCTATCTACACTATGCAACACATTTTGGGGCCAGTAAATCACTCCAAAATTGTAAGTTAGGACAGGAAGATCAAATTGGTTTATAGCTTAGATTTTGTTCCTAGATGTCAATGCTGTTTTTGGGATTAATTTAAGTCGTCTAAAGTATTCCTTACTAAGTTTTATTCATATTTGTTCATGTTTTATTGTTGATCCTGCATCAATTCCCAAATATTTATACACTCCCTCTTGTTCAAGTTCTTTTATATCACATTCTTGTCCCAAACAGATGTTTTCCTGGTGCTGCAGTGTTCCTGCTTTAAAGGTTGCTGTTGCACATTTATCAAGACCAAATGACATTCTTATATCATCTGAAAAAGTTTTGACAACTTGCCGTTGTACTTTCAGTTCCTCATCTGATGAGTCATACAGTTTTAAATCATCGACAAAGAGAAGATGAGAAGTCTTTACACTTTGTTGTTTTCCAGGAACCAAATTATAGCCATGGCCTAAGCTGTTAAGTAGACAGCTTGATGGGTTAAGGGCAAGACCGAATAACAGTGGTGACAGAGAGTCACCCTGGAATATCCCCGGGATAATAATTTGTCCTTTATCATGGCTTAATTGCAATGTGGTCTGCCACTGTTTCATGGTCACTGCAATGTAGTCGGTCATTACAGGGTGTATCTTATACATTTTTAAACACTCTTTTATCCATGAATGTGGAATACTGTCAAATCCTTTTTTGTAGTCAATCCATGCTACACTTAAATTCTTCCCCTTTTTACAGTTCTCCACTATGACTTTATTTAACAAATGATCCTTTGTTCTATATGACTTTCTTTTAATGCCCTTTTGTTCTACTGCCATAACTTCTAAATGACTATAAACTCTGTCTGCATCAATTCCCATGTACAGTTTATATGTCATCGGAAGGCAAGTTATTGGCCTATAATTTATAGGGGAGCTTGCAAGTTCACTCTTAAGTAGGAGTACTGTTTTTCCTGCTGTTAGTCAGGTCGGTGTCTGTCTGGGGTGTGCATATAAATAGTTCTTATGGCTAAATCTTCGTTCAAAGATGTTAATACGTTTAACCAAAAAAATAGGTACTGCATCTGGGCCTGGGGTTTTCCAATTAGAGGCTTTTCTTAACTTTGTTTCAATCTCTCTGTTACTTCATCCCATTTCATGTCCTGTACCTTTAAACTTCTTATTCTTTCTTTTACTTCTTCTATCCATTTAGCATCTTTGTTATGTTTCACAGGATCTTTATAGATAACTTCTCCAAAATGTATATATTTCTTCTTTTTTTGGTGGTCTTTCAATTCCTTTTACTTTGTTTCCCAAGTCTCTGTAAAACTTTTTGGGTTATCAATAAATTGCTTATTTTGTACATTTCTTTTATATTTATCTGCGTATCTTCTAAGTTGTTCCACCTGAGCTGAGATTTTTAGTTTGTTATTTGCAATAGTGCATGATAGATCCTGGTCTGTTCTAATACTGCTTTTATCACATCTATCTTTCTTAGTATTTTTGTTGATCTGTTCCCTCTTCTATATTCTCCTAACAGTGACACTTCTTGTCTTAACTGCTTTATAGTTTTCTCTGTTCAATACTTTTATGATGGTAATCGATTTCTCCCCTTCCTTTCCCTCACTACCCTGTGTTCTTGTGGTAGAATTTGATCAGTTATTAATTTAGCTGCACAGTAATATATCCTGTTTACTTCTGTTATATTGCATGGATCTCCCTGGACAGTCCTAATTACTATGTTCATTTGTTTTATCAAACTTCTGACTTTTTGGGTTTTATTGATCTTCTGCAGTCTATTTCTTTCATTGATCTTAATATATCTATCTATGGCTATTAAATCAAGCAACTCTTCTCTTAGCTCATTTTCTTCTAAACTGAGGGCACATTTTTTGTTTACCATTTCCTGTGGGTATTCTATGCAAAGTTCCATAGCATCTTCCTGTGGCACATTCTCTTCAATTTCATCCTGTGCCATGGGTCGCCCTGTCATACGGGAACTCACTGGCTTATCACTCCTCAACATTGACTGCATCACAGTTTCCTGTTCCTTCCCTTGCTGTCCAGCTTCAAGTGAACATTTATACTGATTTCCTGTGGAAGTCTCCAAAATATCTGCATATGGCACATAACCAATTGCTTTTTGTTCCACTGGTTTCCCCTTAATTTGGATATCCATTGCTCTGTCCTGTTGAGGTGCTTTCTGAATTTGATTTTCTACACTGAATCCTTCACTTCATAGGTACTCCATAACCTCAGTCTCTATTTGTTTAACTTCTCCATTACTAATCTCCTTTTCTACTTTTCCTCTTTTTCTTATTTTTTGTACTGTAAAGTTTTCCATTTTTGGATTTCTTTGCCTCTATTTCTCTTCAAATACCTTTGATAGGCTCATAGGTTCATAGGTTGGTAATGGGCTATCTGCCTGAACGCATATATTAGCCCAGCCACGTTGTGCGGTATTCACCGCCCCTTTAGTAGTTCCCTAGACCCTTGTACTAGCAGCTAGTACCCTTGGCCCCTATCTAGTAGTGCTGTTGGTGTGATCCCCGGTGTGAACTTTCTGTTACCCATCCACTCATCAAGGTTCCTCTTGAAGAGTGATAGTGAGGGGCTCTGTCTTATGTAGATCAGGACCCTGTTCCATAGTAAGGGAAGTCTCTGCAAAGGGAACCTATCCCTCCAGCATGTTCTATTCATTCTTGTGTTGAGGTTTATATCCCTAGAGCGTGTAGCTCGAGTAGATTTGGTTTTGCTAAGATGGAGCATGTTCAACAATTCTGGGTTGGACATGGCTCTGTACGTTAGACAGAGATCGCCTCTGAGAAAGCGGTATGCAACAGAGAACAGTCTTAGCTTTTTCAATCATGCTGCATACGGCAACTGTTTGAGGCCAGTAATCCTCTTGGTTAGGTACCTTTGTGGTCTCTCCAGCTGCTGGAGATGTCTAGCCAGGTACATTCCAATTGGTGCATTGTACTCAATAATGGGTCTGATGAGGGAAGAGTAGAGGGGCACCATTACATCCTTAGATCTTGATGCAAACCCTTTCATGATCAGATGGGTCACATAGAAGGATTTTCTAACCACTTTGGCAACATGGTTATCAAAGGAAAGCTGACTATCTACTTGGGTCCCTAGATCCCTTATTTCTTCTTCAGATTTCAGGGGATTACCTCTTATGTTGTAGTTTGCGGTTACTCTGTTTTTTCTAAAGGGGACTACTCATTTTTTTGCATTTAGCTTGAGACCATGGCTTTGACACCATGCATCAGTCTCATTTAGGCCCTTCTGGAGGATCTCCATGTCGGCCGGAGACTCTATATGATGCTGCTTTTTTTGTACTGGTTAGTTTTGCTTTCTGCTTTGCATAAATATTACACCATATTAAATCTCTTTTTCTTTCCCATGTCCATATTTTTTCTTCAGATGTCTCCTGATCTTCCAGCTTCTCCATACTTTGGGGAATCACTACATCAAGCTGTGATGCTAACCTGTGTTAGGCCTTTTACACCAAATCCTTCACTATGAAGGAACTCCATAACTTCAACGTCTACTTTACTAATCTTCTTTTCTACTTTCCCTCTTTGTGATATTATTTTTTATTGTAAAACTTTCCATATCTGGATGACTTTGCCTGTATTTCTGTTCAAATATCTTTGGGGCTGCCTTCTTTATATTGATTAATTTGGCTTTCTCCTTTGTATAAATATTGTACCATATCAAATCTTTCTTTCCCATGTCCGTATTTCTTTGTTATACTTTTCAAAAATCTCTAGGTTTTGTTTTTTCTATTTTTGCACTTCATCAAATGCTTCTTTTTCCAAACAGATCAAAGTTCCTTGATCTATCTACTGTTTTTCACAAATCTGTTGTATTAATGAATACATATTTTTATTAGAAGCTTCTGAAAGTTTTTCTTGTGGAAGTGTTTTTCTTTCCTCTAATTTCTCTCTTAATCATTTTGTATATCTTGTGTCTGGAAATTCTGGGCTTTTTGCATTAAAGTAACAATACATAATTTCTTTCTTATCCTCAATAGTCCACTTTATTGCCTTTATGGCTCTTCTTTGGCCTATCAGTTTTTGTGATTTTTTGTGGACTACTAATTCCTTCTTCAACAGGGGGGTCATCCTCCCCCTGGGCCTGGCCTGGCCCCATTGTAGGAATGTTTCCATAGTTTGAGGATTCTACACTGTCATCTTTTCCAGTCCTTGCACCAATGTGCCTACCAGGATTGGGAACTTATTTATCCTGGGTCTTGTGCACCCAGCCATCTTTTTTAATTTTTAACCTACTTTTGTCCATGATATATGCTATATAAATACAGTCTACATATCAGTGTCATCTTGGTGAGATTTTGTGAAAAACAGGGTCCACCTCGCGAAGGTACTCACCAAGACTTAAGGATGAATTCAGTTTCAGCAATGATACTCTCCTTTACTTGCTGGCTTATCATCTCTCCATTCAAATCCCATCATCTCTCCATTCGAACCCCATCATCTCTCCAATCAGACCCCATCCTTTGCTCCTATTGGTTCTTATAGATGTTCATTAAGACGTGGTGCAAATAAAGCACCCAGTTTTATAATCAACATCTTTTTCATTCTGATCCAACAAAGAATTCCATCCAGTCTTATTCTTCTTATTTAGACATATTTTATCAATAATAATAATAAAAGTAAATTTTGCTGAAACATGATTAATAGTGTGTTTACATAAAGCATTTGCATTTTTGACATATCTAATGTCACTCATATGTTCTGACATCCTAAATTTCAAAGGATGGGATGTTTGTCCCACATAAAATGTGGACCAAGTACATGTGGCCAGATATATTACCCAATCAGTACTACAATTACCATAAACCAAAATATCAAACATGTGATGCATTCTTGGATATTAATTATCTTTTCTAACGGATTTTCAAAAACTACAATGTCCATTGTGTGCTGGCCATTTGTTTTTTTTGGCGCTGCACCAATCCGTACTTGTGTGGGTTTGTGTATTCTATTCTTCCATATATTCAGACCACAAACTGAGTATGAAAGAAGCAAATGAGGAGGTGTATCCATCTTCATTAAGGA
The DNA here is from genome assembly GCF_019279795.1 of Protopterus annectens. Classification (NCBI taxonomy): domain Eukaryota; kingdom Metazoa; phylum Chordata; order Ceratodontiformes; family Protopteridae; genus Protopterus; species Protopterus annectens. The sequence goes on along the minus strand of NC_056728.1, from coordinate 845,289,118 downwards.
CAAGTACAACTTTAGACTGGTCAAAAAGTATGACTCGCTTGATCTACTTCATGTCCAGTTAACTACAGGCAAACACCCTACCATATCATAGCTAGCTATAGGTCCCCCACCATGAACCAGGAAAAGCACACCACATACCTAGACTTACTGGAGATACTTGCCATACAGCCTAACACCTTATTCATGGGTGATGTTTAACTGTCTTTCTATCAAATGGGAAATATATACAACCACAAACATGCTGGTTCAGAGTTCTTGGACTTTGTCAATGCAAATCCTCTGGAACAGCTAGCCAGCACTCCCCACAAGGGGCTCAAATGTTCTGGACACAGTGCTTACTAACATGGGGGAGTACTGCATTCCCCCTCCATGTGATGTCCTCCCTGGTAAGAATAGGTCCATAAATCAGTCTCATTCAATGTAATTATAAGGCCAGATACCTCATCAAGTTCAAAAATGCTCAAGAATTTCTTCCAAGACAAATTACCTCTTATTAAGCAATGGTATAAGAAGTCTCAAAGCTCCCTCAAACACATATAAAATGGACTCCTATGCAGTGGTGTACAACAATGTCGCATTTAACCACTTAAGCAGTTGTATAGAATCGGCTGTACCTTACCAGATTAAAACCAGTTCTTGCTGAAAAAACAAGCCACCTTGGTAGATCCCTAGTATAAACAGGCTACACAACAAGAGAAAGCAACTAATTTCCAAGAACAAGAAGGAACTGGCTCAGCAGAGGAAGAAATACTTTCTAGAGATCTTGTCAAGTCCACCAAAGCTAATTGTGAAGCAAAAATAGCCTCCCTAGCTAAGGATAATCACAAGGCATTCTTTAACTATGTCCAAAATCTAAAGGGGAATACCCAGCTATGCACTGAAGTGGTTGTGGATGTCACCACACATACTCAACCGGAGATAATAGCCAACCCACAAGCTGACAGATTTGGAGCAAACTTCACTCATCATCCCCATTGGTCATCCCCCAAAGTATACCTGCCACCATTCCTCAGCTATTATCTCAAGAGAGCAGGTCATCTCTGTGCTCTCCAAGGCCTAAAATATGGTATCAATGGGACCAGACAACATCCCAGGTTGCTTTTTAAACAACTTAAAACATGACCTAGCAGACCCACTTGGATGCCTGTTTAACCACAGCCTGCAAACGGGCTACGTTCCAGCAGAATGAGGGATAGCAACAGTAATCCCTCTACACAAAGAGGGACCATCAACCGACCCTGGGAATTATAGACCTATAAGCCTGACTAGCCTCATCTGCAAGGTCATGGAAAGAATCATTATGGACATTATCAACAAGGACATAGGTAATCTCCAAACTCTGGACCCAATCCAATTTGGATTTGTTAAGGGTAGATCATGCCTGCTAAACCTAGATGACTTCTTCAAGAAAGTCACCAAGGCCCTGGACAAGGGAAAAATAGTGGATACTGCCTACCTTGACCTAGCCAAGGCATTTGACCGAATCTCCCACTCAAGTATTATACAGAAACTCTCCCAACTGGGAATTAATCCCATTGTCAATAGATGGGTAGCCAGTTGGCTCACCGACAGAGCACATACTGTCAAAGTGGGTGTCTTCTCCTCTAGCAAAAGACCAGTCACCAGGAACATACCACAGGGTTCTGTTTTTGGCCCTTTATTTCCCAGATCTCCAGGCCACCATGGATGGTCTGTGGCTGATGAATGCATATTGAGAGCAATCACTGAGTCCCCCAGTGATGTTAATATGCTGCAAAAAGGGTTAACGCAGACAAATGACTGATACCAAAGCCACAGATAAAGATAAATGCAAAAAAAATGCATTGTTATTCCCTTTCAGAAAGCTGACATTCCTGCTAATTACATTATACAGAGCATCCTCCTAAGTGTAGACCCAGTGGTATGTGATCTGGATACTCAGGTTGACAGCAATCTAAACTTCAAACACCACGTATCTACATTGTTAAGGAAATCCTTCTATGTAGCACATATCATAAGTAAAGACATTGCATCTAGATCTAAGATGTTATAATTCCATTATACATGGCCTTCACCAGGTCATTAATTGAGTAAAATGCTCCCTTTTGCATGTTTGCATGTACCTCACCAGACACCTGTAACAGCTGGAGAGACCACAACCACAGAGGTTTCTCACAAAGAAAATAGAGTATTCACAAAATGAGTCCTATGCAGTAAGACTGAAAGCCCTGAAATGTATTCTGTCTCATACAGGCTGCTAAGGGGTGACCTATGCCTGGCTTACAGGGCAGTATCTGACCCGGCCCTGATGGATATGTACACATTTGTAAATCAAACTACACAAGGGTCACTCACACCAGGAATCTTAACCTAGCCTCTCATATGAACAAATCATACTGGAGAGATAGATACATCTCCCAGAGACTGACACTTCTCTAGAACAAGTTCCATATCACATGAAAGACCCTGACCCTCTTCAAAAACAACCGATCAATAGATGGTTGACCACAAATTCCCTCCTGGGGTGGTACCCATGTCCCTCATAGGCACAGGCAATTGGTATTAATTACCATAGACTCTTACCTCTGTGCACTTTGCTCACCTAACCAACAATTGGTGCAATTTGGGATAAATATGGCTAGACTTGTAAGGGCACTAGGGCTGTTAGCCTAGTAACCTTCTATAAATCTATATGTGAAGATTGCCTAGGATATCCCAAATGAATCTCATAACTAATGTAAATATAGTGAATCTGATAACTAATGTAAGTATGTGACTACCTCCTAGGACAATTAGTAAAGACTGCAAGAAAAACTTAGATAAGCTAGAGGTTTCACTGTGTGGTACCTTAAACCTCCAGCAACAGGGGTCCATGGGTATATGCAAATGACCCCCTATGGACATTGTGTTTCAGTTATATGGTTTCTGAATGTCCATGATGCTTTACTTTTTATTTTTAAGTCTTTGTGGATAAATTCATGCCAATAAAGTCAACTCCAAAGCCTGAAAGTCATATCACACTGAATTTACTTTGAGCCAAGCTATCCATCTCCCTGTCTTATTTCCAAAACCTAAAAATGAGAAAAGATATTCTATACCTTGGATGTCCACAGATTATTTGGGTACTATCTTGACAGAAAAACAATATTTTGGGAGCACTGACCATTTTTTCATTTCTTGTGAAAGTAAGAAAAAAGGACAACCTGAGTCATAGCAAACTATTCTTATATGATTGTCTCATGCTATAACTTTTTGTTATACCCACTACAACAAGACAATTCCAGGCAGGTCAGGGCTAGGGCTTTGGCATCATATGTAGCTTTTTGGAAAGGGTTAGAATCTAGAAGTATTCTAGAAGCAGCAACATGGTCTGTGCATATCTTTTACAAAGCACAGTAGGCTAGATTAATTCTCCAGGTTTAGGACAGGCTTTGTTAGGACCATTCTTCAGGGAACCCAGGATCCTCATTTATTCTCCTCCTAGTCAGTCTGAACTATGGTAGCCTACTAATATCACTAAAGGTACTGCAGGACTGGTTATAATGATGAACATAGTAAAGTTGTGAAAGTAAAGTTACCATAACAATAGATGTTCAGATGATCACTGCTGCAGCAATCACTCCCTCCTTCCATGCCCCTTATTTTTGTTGCTAAAGTGAGGCTTTATATTTTTATTTTTCTAGTTTTGACCTTGTTGAGGCTTTAGCTTCACTTCTTCTATCTGCTGGAATGGAAGCTCTGAAGGGCTTAGCGTCCACATCATTTCTTTTATTCAGCTCGGTGGAAGGTACCTGATGTTTTGGAAGCTGGCCAGCTGTTGTATTCTGTGCAGGATACAACCCATACAGCTAAGGCCATTGTAGTACTGGTTTTAATGATGAACATGAACAGTATTCACATGTTGTGTAGAGGACTGTATCATAAAGTGAGGACAACATATTTTGCTGTAGTAGAAAAACACAACACAGAACATATTCATGAAGTGCTTTGAATAAATTAGCTTAAAGCAAATATTGGGAGAAGGCATTCGGCATTTGTACCTCCAAGGGTCTGTTCATTCTGTTAAATACAACATTTTAATTTGATACCATTATTTGAGTAAATAAAATATATACGATAAGGTGGATTCTAACTCAGGAGACCTTTTTACACTGTGACAATGGAAGAATGAAAGAAAAAAAAAAGAAATCTCTGACCAAATTAAGCAGCAACATAATCATAGATTATAAAATGTCCCTAATGTGAGAAAGAAAGATGTTTCAAAATTATCAAAGATCTTTTCCATAAACTAGAATTCTTTCACTCTCCTTTCCCATTACCAACCCCTAAAATGTTAACACAGGTAAAATCATGGCAGAAAACACTACAGACATTTTCAGACTGATACTGAGAAATGAAAGATTTTGTCACAGACCAAGCTCAAAGCAAATCCTTCATCTCTGAATGGTAAGCACTGGCGAAGGGTTAGTGAGAGGTAATAACGAGAAAGCAAGAGTTGCTAACGCATCTTTTTACACGGTAAAAAAAGATAGCAGTTTCTTTTATTTCTGGATACTGCACAATGAAGAATTCTGAATAAACTAATGTCTACATATAACAAACTGAGCAATTAGACACCACTATGGGGCTGTTTTTAAGTGTGTGTCTATGTGTTTTCAAATGTAGGGATGTTTAGTAGACACAGAAGGATAGTGTTTTTTCTCTTTTTCTAAACATGAAAACGCAGTTGTAGCTGAAAAGAGAACTTTCTTTAGTTTAGAATTAAAGGACAAGACACCATAAATATCCAGTTAAGGTGACTTGACAATCCCAGTTTAAGTGATACTGTGACTTGATGATAGATATTCTATACAGTGGGCATTTGATTGTTGATGGAAGAAAGTTGTTTAACTGAAGTGAAACCAGTTACAAATGACAAGGATGGTAATTATCTTTATTTCAAGGATCAGATATTGGTGGGCTGTGCACCTATAGTATACAGATAATTTTTCATGTAAGTTGTTGGGAAGAAAAGACATAGCATGTATGGAGTAGTATTTTATACATCACTTGCTATCTGATAAAAGAGGATAACAGATTTTTTTTTTTTTTTTAACTTTTTAAAGACAGTGCCACTAGCAGATCGGACTACTGCTGCTGTTATTGATAGTGAGTATGTACACGTAAGATGAAGACAAAAGGTAATTCTTGGATGTCTCAGGGACAGATTAAGCAGTCTGCTATTCTCATCACAAGGGACATCACTTTGGCCTTCTGTCTACCAGAACATAGCTCACATTTCAGTCCTTTTCACTGAAGAAATAGAATGTGAGTGTGAATGTGAGGAAATGTGAAGAACTCTAGAGCTCTGTGCTGGGACCTCTCCTGTTTGGAATCTACTTCTCTGAAGTAACAATCAGTATCAAAGGGCTCTGGCTGACTAAGTTTGCAGATAATTGCAAGCTAGGAGCAATCGCTGAATCCCCACATAATTTAGTCATCCTGCAGAAAGTTTTGCCACAAATAAATAAATGGTGCCAAAATCATGGACTGAAACTAAATCCCAAAAAATGCATTATTGTATCCTTTTGGAAGTCATCTACCCCAGGGAGCTACCACATTGCAATATGTCCCTAAGAGTTGGCCCAGTTGTTTGAGATTTTGGAATTTATGTGGATAGTGACCTAACTTGTTAGCAACATGTGTCCACTGTTGTAAGAAAGTCCTTCTATATTGCAGAGCTTATAAACAAAGAATTGTGTTTAGATCTAGAGATGTCATTGTCCTCCATTTACTCAGCCTACATTACATTAGTCATTGAGTATAAGGCTCCCTTTGGCATATTATTTCCCCAGATACATGCAACAGCTGGAAAGCCCACAGACATACCTCATTAAAAGGATACAATGCCTAATCAATCTGAGCTTCATGGACTGACTCAAAGGCCTGTCACTATACTCAGCATCCTACAAACAGATTTAAAATGGTCTGAAAGGGCAGCTAGACCTGTACTTACCTATGGAACCTATGAATGGAAAAATGGCAGCTGAAGCAGAGCTTCTGCACATTTAGTAGTGTATATACAGCATGGAGAAGCATACTTGATGTCAAAACGAAACAACATGCTACTTCTGCATTTATGCAAATCATTGCAAACACATATGAAAAAAATTTGATTTGCCAAGCTAACATCAGAGTTCCTAAATATTCCCACATAATATAATGCATTACAGCAGCTCATGAAATCCTTAGAGTTGAATGATCAACCAGACAATGCCACTAAGATGACAGCACTTTGCATACCTCATAGTTGTAATGATCTTGCCTGAGTAAATCCATTATTTCTTCATGCCATTGTAGAAATATGTTCTTTGAGATGTTTGAACTACAAAGTTAGGTTTCTAATCTGTGCAACCTGCTTACCCTACCACTGCATTCATAAACTAAAGTGTTTCTAAATTAAAATTAAAGTATGTCAACTGCAATAGGAAGAAGACTGGCACATTGTGATACTTTCCTTCTGCAGTGTATACGGGACAAATTAAACTTCGAGATACAGTAGAACAATCTTAATTTTGTTTGGTCAACAAAAACTTTTTAAAAATCTCTATATTATTCTTATGTTAGCTCTCATAATGAATTTAATGTCAGGAACACATGAAAAGACTTGTAAATTATTTGCATGTCTAGAGGTATGGAATATTCTAATTTTGTGCATAAATACTTACAGTGCCTTTTCTTACCTATAGTTCTGTGATCCAGATGTAACACCAATCCCTGGCTTTGAGTTTATGAATGAAGTAGGGTTTGATGAGATTGGTGGAATTACTGTAATCCCTGGGGTTTTTGGACGATCAGAAGTATTTGTGTCTTTCAGAGATGCCTGAGGAGCAGCCTTTCCATAACCAGCTCCATGGTCTATTGCCTTCTCGTATCGATCACTGTTATCCATGTCTGTAGGTTTGTCCACCTTTTCATTTTTCTCTAAGTCAGCTTTTGTTCCTTTTGATTTAAGAATTTTATCATGTTTACTGTGTTTGGATTTGTGATCCACATCTGTATCCTATTGAAAAAGAGGTTAGAAAATGTACTTTTAATAGAATTTGTACATGAAGTTTAGCAACAAAATACACAGATAAAACTTAACAATTAGAGCAGTTCTGACATTATTATACAGCATACCTGTCAACTATTCAGATTTTCATATAATTTCCAGATTTTTGCCTCATATTTTCAGTCTTTTCCTCATAAAAAAGAAGGTATGTACAGTACTTACCATAATGTTTCATCTGTGTTGTCCATTTTCATTTGTCCTCAACATATAGGTTTGGATCTGATACTTGGATCCAGTTTAGCCATTATTCTAGCACGTGGCCACCAACAAACTCTTGAGGCCTTTCCCTACCCATAATACAACACCCCTAACATCCCTCAGATCTTGTTTGCAGCTTGACATGAAGACCATAAAGAATTGTCATAATTAGAGTTCAGCACATGGGACATGTGGTGTCCCAAGAACTTCATTCCTCCAGTATTCACTTGTGATAAATGGAGGGGATGGAGGGTGAGGAGTTGAGGAAGAATGAAAATGGACAGCACAGATGGAACATTATGGTAAGTACATAACTTCTTTATCTGATGTTGTCAATTTTCACTCTTCCTCAACATATGGAACACAGTCCCCAGCTACCTAAATTCCTGGGCAGTTTATAATGAAGGATATTCCTGAGTACTGCTGAGCCAAAGGTCTCTCTTTCTCTCAAGACTGGCTCCAGTTTGTAATGAGTTATAAAGGTATGAGGATTTGGACAAGCAGTGGCCCCATAACTAAAGTCCAAGCGTAGTCTACACTGGAATATAGTGGAAGTGGGGATAGGTGTAGTTGAATGAGCCTGTATTGGTTTGTTGGGGGAGATACAATTTAGTGCCGACAAATAAAATATAATCTATCAACCGTTTAGTTATAATTATGTTTGTGACCAACTCACCCATTTTGTGATGTGTCAAGGAAGGAAGAATCGATATGTCTTCCTAATTTGTTATTTCTGTGTAGGTAGAAATGCCATGCTCTATAAACTTCTAGTAAGTTTGTTGACAAACTCAAGAGGTTAGGTACAAACCCATATGTTACCCAGTGGATAGCCAACTGGCTCATAGACAGGACTCAAGAAGTTAGAACTGGAGAGTCCACCTCTACAAAGAGGCCAGTCACAAGTGGAGTCCCTCAGGGATCAGTCCTTGGTCCACTCCTTTTTGGCATTTACTTCTCAGAAGTCAACGCCAATGTCAGTGGTCTCTGGCTGATGAAATTTGCAGATGATTGCAAATTAGGAGCTGTCATTGAATCTTACACTGACGCAAATGCTCTACAGGAGGGGCTGACACAGACAAACAACTAGTGTCAGAGTCATGGGCTAAAACTAAATGCCAAGAAATACATAACAGTATCCTTTGGGAAGTCATCCATCCCTGGTAGCTATCATATTGACAACACGCCTCCAAGAGTTGACCCAGTAGTCAGAGACTTAGGGTACACACATAGATAGTAATCTAGCCTTTGATCATCACTTGTCTACAGTGGTGAGGAAATCATTCTATGTTGCCCAACTTATAAACAAAGGTATGGCATCTAAGTCCAAGGAAGTCATTGTTCCATTGTATTCGGCATTCATCAGACCTATCATTGAGTACAATGCCCTCAATGGTATGTACCTAACCAGGCATATCCAACAACTGGAACGTCCACAGAGGTTCCTCACTAAAAGAATACAGGGCATAAGTAATATGTCCTATGCAGACTGCCTCAAGGCCCTATCCCTGTATTCTGTCTCCTACAGGCTTTTGAGAGGAGATCTATGCCTGGCATAAAAGGATTGTCAGCCCCCCCCCCCCCCACTCTGATGGACCTCCTGCATATCCACAAAACAAACAGTACCAGAATTACCCATTCTAAAGACTTAAACCTTGCCTGTGATGTAAATAGGACCTGCTGGAGAGATAGTCATGTATCCCAGAGACTACCCCGTCTACTGAACAGGCTCCCTATCCATGTGAAGCAGAGTTCCTCCCTAATCCAGTTGGAGTGCAACTTGGACAATTGGATGGTATACCAGAAATTCATCCTGGGTTTGGCACCTATGTCTCTGATGCGAACAAGTAACCTGTAAATGGTTCATCTCCCAGGCCCATGCTTACACTTATCAAGGGTATCAGTACTTGTCAGAGATTTGGGATGCATGGCTAGGCTTAAAAAGGCCCTTGTGGTTGTTAGCCTAGTAAACATCTATGGACCTATGAACCTAAGTGCAGCATATACTCTTCTTTATTTGCAAAGTCTTAGAAAAAATAATGGCAGTTTAATTGGTTAGTTAATGCTGGAATCTGACACCGGCCTAGGTAGGGAGGAAGCATTGTTATGCAAAGTGTCCCTATCCATGTGGAAAATCACAGATGGGACTAAGAATATAATGCTTGAAGTTCTGATATTTTCCAGTGGAAGAAATGCAACTAAAAGGACAGTGTTCCAGGCTAAGAATTTTAGATTACATTTAGCTGTAGTTTGAAAGGACGACTGTGTCAAGGTTTGCCATACCAACTTTAAATCTGATGGTGGTATGGGATCTTTGTAAGGTGGTCTAAGTAGAAGATAACCATTAAAAAATGCTTTGCAAAGTTTAATAGAAGCCATAAAAGAATTCTTGCACCTCATGTGGAAATTTAAAAAGGTTGAGAATAGAAGTTAGACATTCGATGAACTAGTACCGTCTTAAAAAAACTCACTATAATTTGAAGGACAGAATATATCAGAGCTCAGGAAAGGTTCTAGCTGATACTGCTCTACTCAACAAAGAAAAATCTCCATAAATTTCTGCAGAGATTCCTTGTAGAGAGTTGTTATGGGAAGATAACAGAATGGAACAGATAGGCAAAAAAAAAAAAAAACATAGGTTACCTGGCTATCAATGTAATCAGAGAACCCACACAGTCAGTTTTAGGCACACATGTGCATATGAATCATGCCTATCAGTTGAGATAGACATTCTGGAGTCAGATCTAAAATCGAAAATGAATACAGAAACACAGGTCAAAGATAAGGAAACCATCTTAGTCGAGGTCTGTAAGGTACAATAAGGATGGCTTGTTCTTCAACGTGGTTGCTCTCTGAAGTAATCATTATTAAGATGCGCTGTAAATGCCTATCACATTTTATATTCTTCCACCTTGCTTTTGTTGTACATATTTAGTTTGCATAAACTGCTTCTTCCATTTAAGTGTTTAATATTCATTTTCCTCACGTCTGTACTCATGGGCACAGAAGGAAAATTGTCCTTATGATAAGTGAATAAATGAATGAATGAATGAATGAATGAATAAATAAAACATGTCTGTCACTTTGTTGCTGAGGGACAAGCAGTTAAGAAGTAAGATGGACCTACTCAGGTTGACAACTATCACGTTGAACTTCCCCAGAAAGCTATAATTACAAAGCAGTTGGAAGAAATCACCTATTGCCTCACTTTGAGTACATGTAAGTTGGCCTCCTCAGGGAACCAAGTGCACTAGACTGTATCCCCATAAACTGTCCACTCCATCCAATCTGGGAAGCATCCATCGTTACTTTGGCCTTGGATGGAGAAAGAAGAAATGTCGGCCCACCAACAGTTGTTTTGACTGCATCCACCTGGAAAAATAACCTTTGCCTACCTGAACTATTATTATCTTTATACACATAGGAAGAGACAGAATTTGTCATTGTATTGGTAGCATCTATTGTAGACCTTCAAGTAATATCTTGTAAACAAAGTAGAACTATTGCCATTGACATTGATCCCAGAACTTGTGGAATCAATTCTGCTGAGATTTCGGTACTAAAAATTATTTTCTTGACTTTATTGTTTGTACTCTGTAAAGAGGTAGAGATGCTAGCATAGACACCATGTTAAACATAATTTCTATAAACTGTATTGTCTACATCTGTTAGAACTGTGATAAAAAATAAAGGTGCCACCACCTAGATAAAGCCAGAAAACCTACATAGAGCAAAAAACATAAAAGCATTCTGGCACCATGATGACCAAAGAGACTAGTACTTGTATATATTTATTGAATAAACTACACAAGTAAAAACTTTCATCTTACAAGGCTTCTTCAGGCACAGTTTATTCAGTAAATATATACAATCACTGGTCTCTTTGGTCATCATGGTGCCAGAATCGGTTAGAATTCTAACTTGTTGTTGTTGTTGTGTCTTTCGGCTTTTCCCGGTTAGGGGTCGCCACAGCGGATCTCCGGTCTGCTAATTATTGGCAGTAGATTTTTACATGCCGAGTTGCCGGCCCTGACGCACAACCTTCAACGAAGGTATGCCCATTCATGCATGTCTCCACAAACAAGAAGCACTAGCTGAGAATCGAACAGGACAACATCTTACTGTGAGGCGATAACACTACCGCAGCACCACCACCACAGTGTAGAATTTTAACTTGTTGTGATTGATGGTTATGCCAAACTGTGGAAAAGTCTACGGCACTTGATCTCAAGCTTGTACAAGTAAATACTTGGTCAGAGTGGTAAGGAGCCCTCCCAAAAAGAAAACATGCAGGATCTTTGTAATGTCAAATGAGATGCCAGTACTGCAATATACTTTATGAACACCCTGGGGAGCTGTGGTGAGGCCAAAGAACATGACTTTGAACTGGTAATGACTGACTCCCAGCCTAAAATATAATTACCCCTTGGATTGTCTATTCATTTTATGTGATAGTATGGATCCTAAAGGTCCACTGATCCCATCCAGTTGTCCTGCTTAGAAAGGGGAAATTGGATTGAACCAAGACTAATTAGGACTTATTGTGCTGAACAGAACTGTTTAACACACCAAGACTTAAAATCAGTGTCCTATTTTATGTAGGCACTAGAAGAATCTTGCATCAGTTACAGATTCTATTGGTCTGACTCTGGAGGGATCTTTTGGATGACTCAAAGCTGCCCTTGAGTTCTAGTACTGCTTCTTCTTGGGTAACAAGGGTGGAAGGGAAAAGAGGAATGATATAACCTCAGCAAATGATTCTCTGCAAGGAAGCGTCCTTCGTTATGTTTAGCCATGCTCCCTGATGTAGAGATGAGACCCCTGACTGTCTGCACAGAAAGGCACTGAGGTCTCCTTTCATGAGTGCTGGTAGGGTCTAACAGAAAAAGTATCTATAGACCCTCGGATTTGCAGGAGTCCTCTGCCACTGGTGCATTTTCAAACATAATCTTCTCTTCTCTGCCTCGGGGGGAATCTATCTCCTGAAACACATACATCGATCTCCTTGTTGATTAGTGGGAAAAAATCCATTATAGGGATGGAAAAAGGCATACCTGTGGCAGATAGAGTCTTTGCATCCTAACCTGTGGGGCCAAATCAAGGAGAACTGTCAAATTAAGCACTGATAAAAGATGACTTGAAAGACAGAACAAAATCATAGAGGCACATACAGGCATGTCTCCTGATGGAAATGCCTCAAGAGAGATGCCTCAACCCACAACCCTAGAGTTGCCTTCTGCAATATGCAAGATAAGGCTCATGGACAAATTGGATATCGTCTGTAGGGTAGCCTGAGAGACTACTGACAATTGAGCCAAAGCAGTTTTGGTTCCAGAAAGCACTTTGGATGGTCCTTCAATCAAATCTGTTTGTAGCCTCTTAAAATGTACTTTAGGATTGAATGGCTCTGTCAGTGGTACAACTGGGTAGGATCCAAGATAGGTCCTGGGTAACATATTAGAGAAACATGATGTAACTGGGTAAAAAAAAAATGACCCCCCTCTTACTCAGAACTGGAGTTTCCAAGGAATGAAGGTAGAGGTTGCCCCAGATCTGATCCTCCAAGGGAAAAATGGATTTCATGGTCGAGACTCCAAGGAGAAGAGATGGATGTAAAAGGTCAGGACCAAATCCCTTAGACCTGGTGTCCCAAGCCCACTCTGATCTGAGAATATTTAAATAGAAATGGCCAGAATATTGAAAGAGTGAATGGGAGTACATTTCTTTGATCCAATTCCAAATCTGTCAGGGGGTAGCACTGGCCAGGTTGGAAAAGGGGCAAATTAGACTTAACAGATGCACTTACAAACCAGTGAGAGGGCAGAATTGGCAAGACCCCCATCTGGATTTGAGCATCAAGAAATTTCACACCATCTTAGCCACATCCTGAAAAAGTTGAGCGGGAAGGGAAAATTGGAAGGTAAGGAACTAATCACCATAGCAGCCAGGCCTGTCTGATCCAAGTAAGACTTAGGATGCAAAGGAGGCTATAAAGGTTTTGCATCCCAAGAGTTTGGATCTGAAATCTTTCAAACTCTGTGGAATAAAATTTTTGTCTGTCAGATCTGAAGGCTTAGGATCCAGTGACGAAGCAATAGCAAACCTGCCAGATCTGAGGATCCAATAGAAGCACTAGAGCTTTGGATTCAAAATCTTTCTAGTTTTCCTGTGGAGTTAAAATTCGTCTGTCAGAGCCGAAGGCTTAAGATGCGAAGGAGGCTCTAAGGCTTTGGATCTGAAAAGCTGGATCCAAAATCTTTCAATTTCTCTGGAATAGGATTTGGGTCTGTCTGATCCAAAGACTTAGGATCCATTGTAGAAGTAACAGTCAAACCTGTCAGATCCAAGGAGAAATTAGGATCCAAAGAGAACCTTTAGGGGCTTTGGATTCAAACAACTTCTTAGTTTCTCTGGAGTCAAAACCTCTATCAGATCCAAAAGCTTAGGATCCGAAGGAGGCTATAAATACTTTGGATCTGAAGAGCTTGGATCCAAAATCTTTCCTTTTCTCCATAATAAGATTTATGTCTGTCAGATCTGAAGCCTTAGGATCTAATGCAGAAGTAATAGCCAGACGTGTCTTGTGTGGCTGGATTCGATGATGGTCAGATCAGACGTAGCTTGGATCCAGTTTTTGTTCTTTCTTTCTTTTCAGTTCTGAAAAAGCAGGGATTAGAGGAGTCAATAATCTAGACCTTTGATGGGTCTTTATATTTTGTTTGGGGGGGGGTTGAACCCCAGCAAAGGTTTCAGAAAAATAAGATGTTAGGAAAGCTTTTAACATCAGCTTACTCTTTCCTGTCCAAAATAAACACTGCAGTCCTAAAAAACATACACCAAGATTGTAGGCAATGGTATTAAGAACTACAATAAAACCTTGTACATAGAAGAAAACTATTGAAATTTATAAAACACTGACACCAAAATGGAAAAATAAAGCTGTAAAATAAACTGTCATAATAATGGAGAAAAACTGTTAGTAAAAGACAAAAGCGCTTATTGAATGTTGATTCTCTTTGGGATTTTGTTCCATTTCAGACATTTTCTACATTAATAGTTATAAAACAGTTTAAAAAAGGTAAGGGGAAGGAGATTTTCCTCAGAAGTATAATTTGATTTCAGATTAAATTTGAAGAAATAGAAAGAAAAAAGAAGAAGAAATAACTTATCTTTCACAGAAAACTTGACAGCTGAAGGTGACCACATCTGAACTCTAATGAGGCACACAAGATCTGAGGGATGTTAGGGGTGGTGCATTATGGGTAGAGAAGGAGCTTGAGAGTTTGTTGGAGGCCATGAGCTACAATAAAGTCAGAGTCCGATCTGAGTATTGGATTCAAACACATACGTTGAGGAAGAATGAAAAATGACATCAGATTTTTTGTTTTTCTTGCAAATTGAGGACTATAGTCACTACATAATGACATACATTTGAGTTTTGGACTTCATATCCTTTAAAAATGCATGCTAATGAATAAACTGCTATTTTTGCAACATTCTAAGTTTATAAGAGCAATATTTAAAATCTCTCCTTGACTTTTGGTATTTGCCCCCCACAATTGTTTTTAGCTTTGTCCATATTTCTCGTGCTTAGAGACTGAGATGTATGCTGCAGAGGAAAGGCTAGACTAAAAAAGAGATGGAAAACAAGAATGTGGAAATGTGTTTCAACATTTTAAACTACTAGCACTAAAATATAAAACCTTATTTCAGGCAGTAATAAACACCAGGAAAAACAATGAAATTAAGTCTTCACTGCAGTGTTGGAATTTAGACTAGCAAAGGAACGGTATGTGAGATATTGATGAAAGTCACAAACAAAGAATGTTTACTGGTTATAGGTTCATGGATAAGTACTAGGCTAGTTGCCCTTGTGAGCCATTTAAGCCTAGCCAGTTTCCCTTTTCTCATTTGGTTATAGATTGGCCTTTCCCATCCGATAATTGATAATTATATTTTTACCACTGATGACAATAACTGGGAATATGCCATATATAATTTGAGGGGGCCAAAGTATTTAGGAGCTGCCTCTGCCCATTAGTAGCACAGGAGGCAGTCCTGGGGTGAATTTCCTGTTTTCTATCGATAGATCTAAGTTGTGCTTGAATATGGACAGGGATGAATTTTGTTAATGTGGATGGGGAGTCTGTTCCACAGCATACTATATTATTCAGTTATAGAAGATTTCTGTCACCCAGGTGGCTGGAATGGGGATGTGTTTTTATTTATTTTATTTTCCACTTGGCTGACCAACTAGTTCCACTAAGGTCACCACTGAAACCCCTTTTATTTGGCTCACATTATACAACTGATGTAAATGGAATTTTGCAGACTTATGTTGTAACACCATAATCACAATATTGTGTAACAAAGTTAACACAAATATGCAGCATAAACCCTCGACAAGCTAAGTCAGCTCTTATGAAAAAAATTGGATAAAGCATGAGTTAAGAACTGCTACTCTCAAAATAATGTTAATTTTCAATTTATATTATTTCAAAAGTGCCATTTGAAAATGCTTTTTATACTCCTGTACCTGGTAACTATCAAGGCCTCCTCACTATAATTATGTTCAATTGTTAGGTGAGTCAGCACTGGCTGCTGCCTCCCACCCTCTCTCGGTTCTTCAGTACCTGGGCCACTAGCTGATCCTGTGTTAGCCGGTCTGCAATATGTCCTTTATCCCTGTACACCACAGATCCAGGGATTTCAGAAGTACATTTAAGTACAGATTCCAAAAATGGGGATTGCGTGAACTTATTGTTCTAGAACGATACTGATCACTGCTGAGTCAGTTCTATTTCAGACATGGGCTACTCGAGATTACAGCTGCTTGTCTGGTGTGATCTGCAGTGCATTATTTAAAATATGACACTAACATAATTTTTATTGCATTCCACTGAGCAGCACAGCTTTATTTAAAATATGATACTACAATTATTTGTGTTGTATTCTATTAAGCAGCACAACTGACATGCTGAGTATCAAAGCAATCTGTTGTTTATGCTTATATGTAAGTCCATACAAAAACTTTGTAGGAAATATTTTAGATATAACATTAAAGCCTGCAAAAACTTTAAACTTTACAAGCTTACAACTGGAAGTTAATATAAAAAATATAGTGAGAATTCTGATGATGTCATCAAATTAGCAGATGCCTCTCTTGGCTATTAGGATAAGCACTACTATAACTTGTGTTTAAAATTAATTCTGTGACAACAGCCACAAATAAACATGATGATATGATGATGTTTGACTGGTTAAATAAGGGAGAAATCAAAATTACTTTCTTCAAAGATACCCATTCAACGGGGTTCAGTGGTTACACCAAAAGGGCTGTTCCTTGATCACATGGCCACATCTAAGCAAAACAAGTTTGGGATTCACAAGCTTCTTTTACCACTGAGACAGTCTTCTCAGTGTCAGAACACTGTGGCACTATTCAGTGTGAGTGAGCATGACTCAGATTACAGAAATAGAGAAAATGGCCTAAGACCCGGATATAATGGTTTAGAAACTTTGAATTCAGTAAAAGACTTAGATAAAATAAAATCCTGAAAAAATAGAAACTCTAGAGAGTATATTAAGATATAACAATATCAGGCTGCTTGTAATACCTAACCAGATCATACCTCTCAACTGTCTATATTTCTGCAGAATGTTCAGATTTTTGCCTCATATTTTTGGTCTGTTTGTCATAACATTTTTGGTTTTCTGGCAAATTGCTGAGGACTGAAGTCATTAAATAATGACAGACATTCAGTTTCAGACTTCATATCCTTCAGAAAATGCATACTACCGCAAATAATGTTATTTTAGCAACTTTCTAAGTTTATAAGAACAATATCTAAAAATCTGTCCTTATTTATGGGCCTTTGCCCCCCCCCCCCAATAATTTAGGTTCAGTCCAGACTTCTTACACTAAGAGATTGAGAGGTATGAACCAGATGGAAAGAGCTGCTGCAGTATCCTTCTTTGGGAAGTCAATACCATTCCAGTTTGAAACCATGCCATTGTGAAGGTTTGAATAGAAATGTTTCATAGTGCCTTATACCCACTCCTAAAGGACTCAAATTCCAGGTCATCATTTATGATCATCTGACCTCACTCTTAAAAGCAACAGAAACAAATACTCATGTACGGCTGTTCTAAATTCCCTGGGATAGTAGGGAGTCATTGGGTGTGTTAGCATCAGGGCTCTTAACTTGACCTTATAGTAAAAGATGATTTTTAATCTTTTAATTGCTCACCTAAAGAAATGTGAAATTAAAACCATTATTACTACCGCAACTCGACACCATAAAAAAAACAAAAAAAAAAACAACTGCCAATCATTAGCGGACCGGAGTTCCGCTGTGGCAACACCTAACCGGGAAAAGCCGAAAGACAAACAACAACAACATTACTATTACTTTCAAGAAGAGTGTGTACATATAACCTACAGCTGGAGGCTATTTTATTATCTATCTAGAAAGGACTATATTTCTTGAACAGTATGAAAGATTTTCATGGCATTTTTCAGAGACTCATGCTAGAACATGTTCCTCTCAACTGCATAATGAATGTCCTCTTAGTATCAAAGGCTAAAAAAGCAACTGCATATTTTTTCTGCAGTTTCATCTGGTGGAGAACACTAAAAACTTTTTGAAATGCTGACTTTCAACACCCCCAATATGTTGTACTGCTCCACTCTTTCACAGGCACATCACATAAATGAGTATACCTTGGATATGTTCCTCCACAGGGTAGATCTAATCTTTCCAGAATGGAAATGGGCTCATGGCCTTGCACTCTATGAAAGTCTCACAAACAAGAAGGGGACCATATGTGGAGGGGGCTGTCACACTGTGACTGGTTGCTTAATTAGCAGATTGAGGAAAGCATAACTTCATCTGATACGCTGATATCACTCACACACTGTGTTTGAGAATACAGTTGGATATAGTGAAGGGTAATGCCTTACTTCCATGGTAATGTAACAGTGACAGGGCAACCATGTGACCCCAACACATCTTCCTTGTTCCCTCACACTCACAGACATGCAAACAGGCACAGCCTCATTATCTCTGTCTCTTCCTAGCCAGCTCCTGTATTACTCAAGCTGCTACTTGAACTCAGGTCATGTGGGCTGTAGTCAGGACTTTATCAAATATGCGAAGGAGCTGGCGTGGATCTTGAATTTTAAAGAAGGAAAAATGCCTTTTATTTCACAACATTTAAGAGTGACAACCTTACTTTTAAATATAAATACATATTTTTAGATATGTTGTCCTAACAACTGTATTAATTTTTATTTTTGATAATGCTTATATTTTTGCCTCAACAGAACTATTCACCATCCATTGCTGTCAAGTTGCATCTAATTCCAGTATTCAGCTATGAACAACTGTTACTATCTACAGAGTTTTCTGCAAAAGCAAGGAGTGAAAAGAGCTTGCCAGGAATTTCTAACATATCCCATACACACTGTACACATATCTACTGAATATTTAGGGCTGCCAGTCCATCTACTGCATTCCTTTGAGACATAGGAGGAAACTGGAATATTCAGAGGAAACTCACACGAGCATAAGGAGGACAGGTAGACTCTGCACAGGATGCCAGCCACGAGACAAACTGGAAAACTTCTTGCTGTGGGGCAACAATGCTACCTGCTGCACCACTGTGCTTTCCAAAGAGAAATGTCAACTATCCTATCATTTTAAAATTAATATTTCGGAAATGTTATAAATTGTCATTTCCTAATTATCATTCTGACCTGTACAAATGCCCACATCTCTGTAATGGAAATGCTCCTATACAATTTACAAAATACACATGGATAATCTGCATATTATATATTGCTTGAACTAAGCAAGGTGGCAACACCATCCTGAGGTTGTAGATGTCATTCTGTCCTTATCAGCAAACTGGTGTTTGTCATATCTCTCAACCTCTTACAGCAAGAACTCTGGATAAAGCCACAAATAATGGGGGGACAAAGGCCCAAAATAGGGACACTTTTTGAATATTTATCTTAAAAAGTTAAAAAGGTGATGGAATAACATTTTTTTTTCTGAAGGATATGAAGTCTGAAAATCAAATGTCTGCCATTATTTTCTGACTTCAGTCCTTAATGATTTGCTGGGAAACAAAATTTTATAAGAAACAAACCAAAAATATGACTAAAAAATCTGGACCTTTTGCGGAAATCTGGACAGTTGAGAGCTATGGTGCTTGTACATGGACATGACACTAGGGAAGCTTATAAAACAGAAGTGTACTAATGTCAGATCTTGGATTGTTGGATTGAACCAGCAGCTATTATGGAAGAAGACGATGCAAAATATCATGGTGTTGAGTCCTGCCATCATGAATTTATACAAGGCTCTTCACTTCATATTTTGCAATACAAGATGTATACTCTGGAGTGACTATGGTCTTCTATGATGCACCTGCTAAAGGGTGAATCTGCTCTGCAGTAATTCTGCCCTGGGTATAACTATAACAGAACTCTTGTGGGCCCACTACTACTGTAGATTTTGTAACCGTGACAATACAGGCATCCCTGGAACATACAACAATTGCTGGAGTATATAGACCACCAAATTCAAATGCTGGTGACCTAGAGGAATTCATACATTTCTTGCATGAAATACAAGAGGGAAGAATAATAGTGATTGGGTGCTTAAATTTACCAGAAACAGACTGGAATGATATTGATTCAACAACATTAGTAAGGAAATTATTTACAATGTGTGTTCAAGAAGAACCATTGCTTCAGATTATAAAAAAGCCTACTAGGGAATGAAACATAATAAACATTGTTTGTGTTTCTAAAGAAATTACTGTTACTTTATGTCACGTTTTACCTCTGTTGATATGCAGTGACCATGAGGTTATAAAGGTTAACTTTTTTGCTAAGTAATTCTTCCAAACTAAAATCTAAACCAATCCACAGAAGATTAATAACAGATTACATGGAAGTAAAACAGTCACTATGTAAACTAAATGGTGATGCTTTCAATGGAAAACCTGCAGAAGGAATGTTGAAAGTTTCGAAAGAGAAATTGTTTGAATGCAAAAAATCCAACAAATGTTCAACATTAGGATCTGGGCACACACGTTCAGGATGTATTTCCATAAGAATAAGATATTTGATTAAGGTGAGAAACAAAAATATAAGAAATGGAAAAGACTGAAACAAAGAAGCTAGGCAGTGTGAGAAAAGTTCTAGAAAATTTCTATAAAGATATTGAGCATAATAGGAAACCATAGTAAAGGAATAAAGACACAGATTGATAAACTGTTTAGATTCTAAAATTTATTCTGAGATACAACATATTATAGTTATATCTACAAGATCTTATGCAAAGTAGTCTAGCTCCACAAAGTGTGTGATAAATTGTCCTACTGGCATCCATGTAACCTCAGATACTGGAATCAAATTGGATTATATTGAAAAAAAAACTAAATAAACTGGATCCAAACAAAGCACAGGGAGGAGATGGAATTAATAATATTGAACTGAGAACACTTTGGCATAAACTTACAGCACCATTACATCGGTTATTTACTAGGCAGTACAAATATGAGGAGATTCCTCAAAGCTGAAGACATGCACTTGTTAAACCTGTATTTAAGGGAAAGGAAAATAGGACAAATCCAGAGCCACACAAATCCATAACTTTACTTTCATGATGTGGAAAAATAATGGAGAAGGCTATAATGAATAAATTATTGTCAGCACTGCAAAGGTTGGACTTGAAACTATATTTTTTTTCATTTCACATTTGTTCACATTTCACATATCAAAAAAAAAAAAAAAAAAATATATATATATATATATATATATATGGTTCCCATTCAGAAGCCTGAAACATCATAAGCCTGAAAATCAAAATCCTGAAACCAAAAGCCTGAAAATTCAGAATCCTGAAAACTCAAAATCCTGAAAGCCCAAAATCCTGAAAGACCAAAATCCTGAAACTCAAAATCCTGAAAACACAAATAATGCTAATATGTCACTATAAAGACACTAATATCTACCAACTGACCCTGACCCTAACCCTAACCCTAAGGTCCGTCACTATCGCACACTCACCTGACCCGCCCTAACCCTAACTCACTTAAACCGCCCCTAACCCCAATATTTGTCACTATTGCATACATGCCTAACCTCCGCCCTAACCCTAACTCACTTAAACCACCCCTAACCCTAAAATAAAACCAACCGCACACTTACCTGACCCCAACGCATGACCTAACACCACAGGGCTAACAATAGCAAAGCCACAATGACATCAGTATGTCTATTTTGTGTTTTCAGGATTTTGAGTTTCAGGATTTTGGTCTTTCAGGATTTTGGGCTTTCAGGATTTTGAGTTTTCAGGATTCTGAATTTTCAGGCTTTTGGTTTCAGGATTTTGATTTTCAGGCTTATGATGTTTCAGGCTTCTGAATGGGAACCATATATATATATATATATATATATATATATATATATATATATATATATATATATATATATGTGTGTGTATATATTTATTTATTTATTTTATTTTACATTTGTTGACTGGGCTAGTCTAACTGGATATATGCCCATTTTCAGTAGAGGCCCGGGAGAAAAGCACCAAAACAGTATTAATTTAATTGAATAAAGATGCAAAGCATTTATTTTAAGAAAACATTATAGCACTAAATAATGTAAAAAAAAAAAAAACACTTTACCATAGATTTAATTTAAGTTAGTAGGTGAGAGAGGAAAAAAAGAGAAAGAGAAAAAGAAATAACAATATAAGAAAAAGAGTGAGAAAAAAGAAACAAATAATTATGTTAGAGTTGGTGTAAAGAGATTTAGAGCATTTGATATAACTATAGAAGAATAGGTATAGCAGATTTAGAGCAGTGGATTAGACATGGAAAAAAAAAGAAATGAATAGCTAGTATCTATCAAACATTTTATATACATAGATGCATAGATATATACATAGATACACAGATATTATAATATATAAATATTACATATTATCTATCTATATAGCTATAAAAATAAAAAAAATACAAATGAACAACAGCTGTTTTACAGAGAATATAAGGAAGAGAATAATGCCTAAAGGTTACACATTTGGCGTTACCCAACCGGCCTTACAGCTAATTCCTCTTTTCATAAAGAATTAACCAAACTGTTTGATCGGTTTGGTTTTGATTACATGGACATGGTAATTAAACATAATGATGAACAAATCACTATTCTGGGTCAAGAGGCAGAAAATTTTGACAACAGAATCACACAGGACTGTCTGTTTTCTGCCAACAGGTTTGAATATACTCACATTTTCTGCTCTATTGAGAAGCAAATGAACACAATTAAAAATAGGAAATTGAAAAAGATTGTGAGGGATGAGGACGGCTACAATTCCAACTGTGCATACCCCCCACCCCCTCCATCTCAGGAATGGACATTTTAAGAATTGGGCCACTAACAGTCAAGACTTAGATGACAACTTTGGTGGCCAAGATTATCATAATAGTAACGGTGTTGAGCTTTTTTTAGACGAAGACCAATTCGCTCCGAGGAGATAGGAATGGATAAGGAATCAACAGATGCCGAGAGGTTCACACCAAGGGAGACACCAGATGGACAATTACCAGCAAGGGAACAAGGAATGGAACAAGGGACATTACAGGGGTGCATGGAAGGGGAAACATGGAAGGAATTAATGTCTGAGAGTCTTTTTTGTATAGAAATAGAGACCTGTGAATTTATGCTCTCCTCTTTATCTGTACATTTCAACAGAGAAGGGGATTTTAAAGTGTACAATTATACAAATGTTGATATTAATGTGCATTTATGTAACTTACTGTCTAAAGGTTTTACCAACACCTAATAGATCTGCCAATATAGTACACACCATTTTAGATTTAAAACAATATGTAAGAAAACTAAATTTAAATCTGCTATTCCAAGGTGTTAACAATCTCATGCACCCGTTGAAAGTGTCTAGTACTTACAATCTTCCAATTGTACCCATTCTCAACACTTTTAAACGTGTGTGAGTTGAATATTAGAACCCACTATGAAAATGCTAATAAGAACAATGTTAAAAACAATCTAAGTACCGAAGAGGTCATGGAACTAGACTATCTTTCTTCTAACACCAACCTTAGAGTAATGAAACCAGACAAAGGGGGTGGTGTTGTCCTTATGTGGAAGCAGGAATATGTCAGGAAAATAAAAGACATTTTAGATACACCTACATACACTCACTGTTCACTTAATGAGTTGAATGGAGCATACCGTAAGATTAGAGGTTACTTACAGGACCTATTTATAGACGGTCTGATTGGTATGGAAGAACACCAGTTTTTATCTGCTAATTATCTGATTACCCCCACTATAGTTGGTATTCCAAAGATCCACAAGGACATACACCAGCCACCTTATGTCCCATTGTAGATGCCAGAGGCTCTATTATCCATCCACTGGCAAAATTTCTAGATTTGGAATTTAAGGGTTTGTTAAAATCTGAACCCCTACTCTGTAATGACTCTTGGGACTTTCTGAAGAAAATCATTTCAGTAACATTCAATGAACATTATACATTTATCACAGTGGACGTAAGGGATCTCTACACTGTTATCCCACACGATGTAGGGACACGATGGTTTTGTAAATACTTGGCAGACAAAGGGACACGACAGGACAGAATCAACATGCTTGAACAGTTACTTGATATGGTCCTAAAAAATAATTTCATCCTATTTGACAAGGACTACTATGTCCACAATGAGGGTGTGGAATGGGTTCAGCATGTGGGAGCATGTATGTTAACATCGTTATGTTAGAATGGGAGAAAAAATATCTTACCAACTCCTCATTCTTTCCTTTCTGTCACATGTATACCTGTTTTTTGATGACATTTTTATTCTTTGGGATGGTCCAAAACAGCAGATTGACCATGTCCTTGAATATATTTACAGGGAAGTAAATATTATGGGAAGAAATATCCAGGGAATTGTTATGGCTAGGCTTGTATAAGCCCAAGGGCCAATAGTCTCGTACCAACTTATGAACCTATGAACCTATATCAACAGTTCTACCTCTTTTTTTAAAGATTTACCCACTCTAGTAGTGATACATAAATTGCCTGTTTGGATATATTACTTAAAAAAGACACATTAAACAAAAGGTTTACATCAGAAATTTATCGTAAGACTACATATTCCAACAACTTTTTACACTTCTCAAGCTGTCACCCCTTCACAGAAAAAAGAGGTGTTCTGAAAGGTCAATTTGTTAGAGCTGCCAGAATGACCTCATTGAAAGACAGTTTTCTGAATGAATGTGACAACTTAAGTAATATGTTCCTTAAAAGAGGTTACCTACAACACCTGGTTGACAATATAAAAAATGAAGTCATTGCTAAACGGGAGAGTGGCCATTTCACTCCCCCCCCTTAAACACAGAAGTTCTTTGCAGTGACTCCCCAGTTCTTAATACCACTTCTAGTGTTTTGCCTGATCCCATTTTACATGCATCGGGCTCAGTTAAAGAGAAGGAAGGATAACAATCTCTTCTGATCTTGTTTCCACACCACTTTTTCAGTTGATGCCTATTATATTAAGAACATTTTGGAAATGAATTGAAAATTGTTAACAAGAGAAACAGACCTGAGAATGATTTTTGGAAACAAACCTACCTGTGTTTTTCGAAAAGGGCAGAACATCAAGTCTCTTTTAGAACATCAAGATAAACCACAGAAGACAGGTTACATGTATAAATGTGACTCATGTAAATTTTGTTCCTACATATTAGAGGTAAACGAAACATCTATAAATGGCATGAAATTAAAGATCAAGGACAAATTTTATTGCAATTCTGATAAAGTAATGTATTGTGCCCTCTGTGAGTTTTGCCCATGTCTTTACATAGGCAAAACCAAGTGGAAACTCAAAAGCAGAACAGAACATCTTCGAAATATTAGAGACCATTGCATGGTTAACGCTCTGGCTAAGCACATCAACCAACACACTGACCATAAATTCAAGTTTATAGTATTGGACACTATATCTACCCCACTAAGAGGAGGGGCCTGGCCTTATCTTTTAGAGAAAGCTGAACTATGTTGGCAGATTTGGCTCGATTCTACTCGTTGGCCAGGCTTAAATGAGTGTTTATCTATTACTAGCCTTTTGAAATTAAAAGCCTTGAACAGATAATTTATTTTACTTATTTTACTTTGATTCCCAGTGTTGCACTACAATGTTATAGACCACTATTTTAGAAAATGTTTTTTTAGGTATATGTGTGTGTATATATATATATATATATATATATATATATATATATATATTTTTTTTTACTTGACCCACTGACCTGTGATTAGTATGTATGTTTTTTAATGACATACTGGATTACTTTGAATTTATTGTGCATGCAACAGACTGCCTTTTATCTGTTAAGAACCTTGACTTTTACATGTATAGGATGCTGCACATTGTTTTCTATGAGAGTGACTAAAATTTTTTTTTAAAGAGGCACCTGTATTATAAAACATATTCTTGGACATTTTTAATAAGATGTTATTACTTGTCGTTTTTATGTACTTACTGGAGAAACAAGGGTGTTTATTGTTGAATTTTATCAGTAATTGACTATGCAGTATGTATAAATATTTCACTTTAAACCATAAGCTTTTGTTTTTAGCATCATTTCCTTTTAACTAGTCTACAAGAAATGATGTAACGAGTATTGTATTACTTAACACTTTAATAGTTGACTTGAGTTTGTCTGATGAAGTTCCAGTATTGATTGTATTAAAGATTTGTTCTTGAATCAGTTCATTCATCTTCCCTCGTTTTCCCTTCTCCACAACCTTCTAGTGAGAGGGTAATACATACCCTTGATTTACGTAGACAGCTCAGATATTACTTGGATAAGAGAAAGCACATCAGAAAATCTGAGCAATGTTTTGTTTCCTTTCATGTCAGGAAATTGGGTTTGGCAGTGTCTAAGCAAACCCTCTCCTCCTGAATTTCTAAGGACATTTCTTTTTGGTATTCTTTTCATGGCAGGCAGCTTTACTCTTTTGTTTGTGCTCATTCTACCAGGAGTGTGGCCTTTTCTGTTGCTTTTCCAAGTGTCTGGATACTAGATCCATCTTGGAAGCTTCGACTTGGTCTTCTGTTCACACTTTTACTAACCATTACAATTTGGATGTCATTTCCAGAGCCACGGTGGATTTTGCCATGGGCCCGTCTCTTCTATGCCTTCCTCCTCCCTTACTTTCCAGCAACTTTTGTACTCTCCCAATAGTAAAGCATTCTGCAACAGTGATAAGGGAGGACATGGCACAGTTGTGTAAGCTCTTACCATAATAGCAGATGTCCTACTTCTCACTGTTGCAGTATTTTGTCCCTCTCTCCTGCCCCCTTATTATTTTCTCTTACCCTACTTCTGCCCAAAGGGTCCATCTTCCAGGTTTATCTCCCTTTTATTCCCTTTCTGGATGTGTATGTTATTGCTTTCTCTGGGGTTGCTCCAGCTCTCCTGGGGTACTTCATTTCTGAGGATTACGTGTCTATAAATCAAATATGTATCTTATGCCTTGCACGTAGAACATACATCTGATATATATTGGGGTAACGGCTATGGTATACTGGCCGGACATTAGGCTATCCTCAGCAAGATATCCACAGAGTAAACAACACTGCAACAGTAAGGATTAGGATATCTGCTATTTAGCCAAGATCTTATACAACTGTGCTTTATTCCCCCTAGTGGGTACTCTGACTCATTTTCCAGGGCATTGCATTGACAAAGTCTTAGAATCTTTGTGCTTGTGCACTAGTAGTAGTGGTGGAGGTTTCTCTATAACTGGATAGTTTAGATCACCTAGGAAAATGCTTTGGGATTTAATATTGAGTTATTGTAGTTCCTGTAAATAGGCTTAGTGGCTTTCTTGAGTTATACGGGGAGTTCTATAGCTAACTGATATAAATGATACAGGACTTTTCTGATGATTATTTGGACATGTAGTAGTTCTAGTGTATCATGCTGCTTTACCAGCCTTGATGTGTGTCTCTTCTGGATGTAGAATGTGACAAATCCAACCTTTTATCACTTCAGTAGCTGGTCCAAATGTGTGGAAGGAATAATAGCCCTGCACACCCAGAGTGCTTTCCGTTATTTTAAAGCATGTCTCTGTCACTACACAGACATCTGTGTCCTCCAGGGTGAGAAGGGAGTGAAGGGAGTGGAGTTTCTTGTTTATGCTCCTAGCATCAGTCATTAACACCTTTATATTTGCCTTTACATGCTTTGTTATGTCAGTAAGTTTATCAGGCAATGTCTTTGCAAATAATTTAAACTTGGGAGGGAACAGCTGCAGGCCATCCCTGGCAAAGCAGCGTGGTCTGTCAATCAGATTCTCTCAGGCTGCCAAATATTGGACTCCCTTTGAATGACAACAAAAACTAAGACAATCACTGAGGTCAGTTATAATCAATGTTATCAAATCCTCTTCCTCTTCTATTGGCATCAGTTCCACTTTTTCCAGCTGATATTTTACACCATGGCCGTTCTGTCCTACATGTAGTACCTTGCATTTGTTTGCACTGAACCTCAACTGCTACTTTTCTGCTCATTTGTTTAGGCTTTCCAAATTCTTCACTAGACTCTTCCCACCAGTGTGCACGGCTGCACTTACCATTGTTTCATCAGCAGATAGGCTGATCCCATTCTCTCTTTCCTCATATATGAGGCAAACATGCACTGGACTCAGGACAGACCAGTATGGCACTCCACTACTCACTTCCTAAATTCCTGGCACTGGCACTCTTTTTCACAACAACCTGTGTCTAACTGTGGTTCTTCAGCCTTGGTCCTATCTCTCAAATCCCTCAAAGTTTCCCATCAGTCTCATGTGTGGGCGGACTCAAAAGGTCTTGCTGAAGTCCAGGTAGACTACAGCTTCCATTACTTCCCTGTCAAGTTCTCCTGTAACCCACTCATAAAATTAGCGAATGTTTGCCTGACAGCTCCTTCTGGCTATGAAACCTTATTAGTTGCCATCCTAGAGCTTGCTGTTCTCAAGAAATGCTGATAACCTTCCCCTCAGGATTTTCTCCATTGCTTTTCCTGCCACTGCTGTTAATTTAACAGTCCTGTATATTCCAGTGTACAGTATTCTAAGGATTCTGGTAGGCACCACCCTGGTCCTAGCAATTATCCCACTGAAAGTATTCCCTCCCCAATATGGCATATGTTTACAGTTCTCCCTCTTCCGCACTGCCACAAACCCAGCATGACACTCTCCACTCTTATTACTTTGTGAATTTTTCTCTGTCCTCTGTAATCTTCCTACCATCTATGCTCAGCTTTGTCAGTTCTGCCCCTCCTTTCTTTCTTTCTCCTATGTACTTAAACTATTCCCACTTTCCTGCTTGATCCCTTTTCTTCTTGATCCCTTTTCTTAACTCCTTTTCAACTTTAGCCTTCATTGCCTTTTTGCTTGTCTGTCCCTCCTTTCTCTAATAACTAGCGTCACATTCCTATGCAGCCATATTTGCCTTTATTTTTGTTCTTTTCTTTTTTAGCTTTTCCTTGGACCTTGCCTGCATCTTCCGCACCCCTGAGTATTCCATACTTGATCCATTCCCACAGCTTGTCTACTTCCCCGATTTGCTGCTTGTCTCTTAAATCATCCTTGACCACCTCTCCCCAGCACAACATAATCCAGTCCTCTAAAACCCTGCACTATTTTCTTTGTTTTTCACTAACTGCTGTAAACCTCACAGTGGCATGACCAGTGTTGGTTAACAGATGCTCATGACATCCTCTGTATTGGCTAGGAATGCCACAATTTGCAGTACAGTTCTGCACCAGTTGGCTGAACCCTTAATTGTCCAGCACCTAAGTCAGCTCCCACCATGTAGCACAAAATCTCTCAGTCTGGTCCTGTCGCATTCAGATTCCCCATAAGCAGTATCCTCTTTCTTCTTCACCACTGCTTTAGTCTCTTCTCCAGTCTCCCATCTTCTTCTCTTGTTGTGCCTGATGAAAAATATACTATATATACCCACTAGGTCTCCCTCTTTTCCTCTACCATAACTATG
Organism: Protopterus annectens; assembly: GCF_019279795.1. Taxonomy (NCBI): domain Eukaryota; kingdom Metazoa; phylum Chordata; order Ceratodontiformes; family Protopteridae; genus Protopterus; species Protopterus annectens. Next base: position 845,259,753 of record NC_056728.1, on the reverse strand, counting down.
AGGGTCTTTAGTTTAACATCTAACCATATCGATATCCTTGGCTCATTCTTGGTTTGGTATTCTTTCTCCTCTCTGACATCACATCTGATGCCATGCTTTATGCAGATTGCTATCCCACCTATTTCTCTCTTCTCTGTTACTCTTGAACAACCTATACCCAGGCATGTTTATGTCTTACTCCATCTTGTCTCTGATCTATGTTTGTATGATACCAGCAATGTCCACCTTCCCCTCATGCTTCACTTCTTGTAGCTTCTCTTCTTACCAAGACTCCTTGCACTGCACAGTAATAATGCCCAGCCATGGCCTGAGTTACCCTTGTTTGTTCCCCTGCTATGTTCTGCATCTTTTTAACCCAGTGTATATTGCCTAAGCACTTACCCTCGTTCACTGCTGTAGGAGAGCTGCAGAGGGCTCTACTATAAAGTTTCTTCTGTGAACCACCCTATGCATTTTGGACCATGTCTGTGAATAGGGCAAGTTGCTTTTAGTTATGACATTGCAATGGACAGAAAATATCACCTTTTTTGAAAAATAAATACTGGGAAAGTTTCAAAAAAGATAGTTTGTAATGAACAGGACTAGTACCCATGAGAATTCTCATTCCACAGCTCTGTGCAGTTTACATTTATACTGATTTTGTAGATAAGAAGGGTACAGCTATCATGATGAGTCAAAGCAAGAAATATCTATGCAAATCACACACTCAAAAGAATAACACACTGTTTGAAATTCACAACTGAAAAAATTGTGCATCAGGGTGGATAGCCTGAGCTGGATATCAACACATACAAAAGTAGTCAAAATGCACTTAGCAAAGCCTGACTGTTTGGCATAAATGGCCATGAAGCACTGACCATGACCCAGATAATCTGAGTTTGAATAGCAGTTCTAGCACTGGAAGTATCAGGCATGTAACAACAGAAGTGAAAGGTTGATGATGGCTTGCCAATTCTAGTGTAAGAGAAATGCAATTCCAGTCCAACAACTGGAGCCAGACAACAAATTGCAATACAATAAAATAGTCATAACATGGGAGAGGGGATTGGAATACCAAAGCCAGTGACAGTACCCCTGTTCACATGTGGGTAGTAAGATGTGCATACTCAGAGAGGTCACAAGATGTCCTGCAGTGATGTAGGGAATCATGTCAGACCAGGAGTTGGGTTAGGTCCTAATTAAAAATATCCTTACTGTTGGGTGATGGTGAGAGCAGAAACAGACTCAATGGTGGTGTGGATGATGACCACTCTAGTCGGCTGTTGTGCTCATGATAGGGGCTCCCCAGTAGTGGAGAAACAAATGAGTCTAAGGCCCACACACGAAGGGTTGGTGGTTAGAAATCATGTACATTAAAATAAAATATTAAAATGCACTTGATCAAGATATTAAAGTGATGTATTCTACAGCAAAACACAGTCTGAAAGATCATATACAGTGTAACATTCACAACTTAAAACATGCCCATGTTGTACTACACGCCAGTACCTGATTACATGGTACACAAAGACACATAGACCAAACACTAGTATACTAGTCAGTGTAGCATTATAAACAACACAAACACAGACACACACACACACACACACACACACACACACACACACACACACACACACACACACACACACACACACACACACACACACACACACACACACACACACACACACACACACACACACACACACACCTACCCACCCATACCCACTCCCTTAGTGCTAGGTAAGGCTTGTATTCTGAGTACAACTTGCCTATTAAGAATAAGCTACAAATGAATGCTAGCAGACTTCCATGAGTTATGAGGCAAAAACCTTCATGAATCACATGCCAGTAACTATGATTCTGTCCTGGTGCTGGGTGCCTTGCAAGTCTAGCATTTAATATTGTGACAATAGCATAGTACAATGTGCCTGTGGTAGAAAATGATAGACATGCCAGGTACACAGTAGAAACATACTGTGCACTATTAGGTTGTATAGTAAGCAAAAAATCCAGTTTTAGTTCAAGTAAAATACAGCGCCCAAAGCAGTCTATACTGTGCACATCTGCAGGTTGTACAGATGTAACAGTTCTGATTCAAGCATCAGGACATTCGTTTTCCTGTAAGCCCTGATTGATATATATATATATATATATATATATATATATATATATATATATATATATATATACACACACACAAACACATATACACACGTGTGTGTGCAAGTGTGCATATGTGCACTGTATGTGTTGTATAAGTCTTTGTGTGCATATGTGTGTCCATACACATCATTTCAGTACCTTCTGCCACTAGTTTTGAATAACCATTCAAAATCATGTTATTAAATACCCTTTTCTGCCTTTTGCTATTAATATCTATCAGTAAAAAACACATAATGAACAATACTAATGTATCTCCCCATCAAATAAATAAGGCATTTATTTTATTTCATGCTGGGCAAATGTTCTGCTGCGCTATGTTCCCCAGTCTATTAGTCTGCATCTCAGTACAAACTCATTTCAATGCTGGAATCTGCACAGTACTCAGCATGTTTGGTATGCTGTACATTTAATCTGAACTGACCAGCAATTACTAATTGTCAAGAGCATGATTCCATTAATGAATCTCGGTCATAACATTACCACACATTAGAGAAAAGATGCATAATAGAAAATGTTGTCCACTTCCCTAATAAAGTTTGGAACTATTATGGAAGGAAAACTAGACTCCCTATTAGGGGGTGGCCAAAGGAACTTTGTTCTGCCAATTTCTTTCTAGTGGCCACCACTATGACCATGGCATCAATGGGTACTCCTTTACTCCAATGTGGCCTATATTTAGGTGGTACCAGGATCCTGTCTGGTCTCTTAGAAACAGGCTCAGCTATGTCTGGTTCCTTACATGCCCATTGAGAGACTAAATATATGAGCTCATCAATGGACGGAGTAACTCAGGAGATAGATGGGACAGACCCAAAGGCATCTAGAAACACTGATTCCTCTTGGGAAGGGTTATTGGGGGATCAACCACCCCTTTGTTTGAGGAATTCTGAGATATCTCCAAATGATCTGGGGGACCCTTATCTTCATCAAAATCAGTGTACTCAGTGACAGACTCTTGCGGAGAGTCTAAGTGCCTCCTTTTGCACTTTCTCTTCGAAGGGACACCCTCGTTGGGGGGGACCTAGAGACTGGTTTGGGCTGGTTGCCCCAGTGGAATGGATTATTGAGAGTCTGGGCACAATGTCAAATGAGACTGGAAAGTCAGAACTGAGGTGGAAAGAGTTGTTTGAACTCTAGGTATAGAGAATTCTCTCTCCACTACCTCAAAAGTAGAGTGCCAGGGAGAAGCAGAAACTGATGGAGCTGATAAGGCAGTTCTGCAAATCTTTAGCTCCCACTGTCCCACAGGCAAACCACCCAAGGAAGGAGTCAGATCCAAGCTAACACTGATGCTCTGAGGGGAAGAGATGGCTCCAATAACTTCTGAATTGAATCAAACACCACGGAGCTGACACTGATGCTTTTGCTTTGAGAGCCATCCATCCCCGAGCTACAGACACACTATCAGAGTTGAAGATGCCAGTATCTAGGGATCTGAGGAAGATGACTCCAAGGCTTTTGACTCTGATGGCTCTGAAACCAAAGCATGGAAAGGAAAAGGAGCTATGAGAAGAGGTGTGGCTCTAAGAACCCAATGGGGTCAGAGCTGAAAGGACTCCTAATTGAATTAGCATCCTGAGGAACTTCCTCATCATCCTATCCACATCTGCCTCTGATAGGCTCTTGGAAGACTGCAGGGAGGAAACCATGAACAAAGGTGTCAAATAATAATGGGTAGACTGCTCCAGAAAGGGTGTCAAAAGCCCAGACATGATTGACTTAGATATGAAAGTAGGAGAATGGATCCAAGGAGATTTTTCAGATCTTAACTTTAGATCTGATACATTCAGATCTGGATCAATCTGTTTTGTTTAACTGGTGGCTCCGAGAATGGAGCAGAGATCAAAGCTGAAGGGCATACTGGGGATCTCTTACAAGATTCTTTGGAAATAGAATCACCGTTATTCTCTTGTCTTTTGAGGATTTGAGCCCCGGTAGCCATTGATGAAAATTTAAAAGGAAGTAAACCCCTGAGGATTAACTTATTCTTCTTATCTATCTATCTATGTCTATATATATATATATATATATATATATATATATATATATATATATATATATATATATTTTAGAAGTAGAGAAAAAGAAAAGGAAAGGAAAGGGGCAAGAATTGTCAATGACGATAATTTAGAGTACTATTGAAGAACAAGAAAGAAAGGAAAGTACCAGCAATGGTATTACAATTACTCAGACAGTACAAGAAAAAAGGGGAGCTAATATTATTGAAAAAGGGTTAAAGAGAGGAAAATATAATAAGTGTAATAGGAAAGTAATAAAGGAGATTAAATTTACTGACTTTCAAAAGGTATATGAAATGAAAAATTCCCAAATACTCAAGAGTTTGCGATCTACGTCTGAGCGCTAGGGTGGCAAATGAGATCAGAGGTATGTTTGGTGCCCCTGGCATTATGGGTAAAGGGAGGAGCTTGAGTGTTCAAGTATTCTACATTCTGGAAGAACTGGATGAGTCAGATCCGAACCCAACTGTGGAGGAACGAATGAAAATGACAACATCAGATTGTCTCAATTAGCCTCATGAACTGGTTCAAATTGAAAGCAAGCATGTTTCTCAAGTACAAAGTTCAGATACCAAGGAAAAGACACAAGTTTCCTAGATGGATGAATATGCAACACCCCTTTCAAAAACTGTTTAACTTGAAAGGGGGGATCCAAGGGCAGACAAGCAAAAATGGCCAACAAATGTACCTTGACTGAGGAATATGAAAGGCCATTGGACAGTAACTCACACAAATAATCAAAAACCAGAAGTAGCTGAACCTGAAGAGGAAAATGGTTCTTTGACTGACACCAATTAGAAAATCTTTTCACTTACTCATATATGATTTTCTAGTAGCAGGTTTTCTCACTTCCTTTTGCACCTGCTGCACATCCTCAGAAAAAAAGCTGCTTAAAAGGTATCAAAATCCTATCATCCAAACAGTTGAAGAGTTTCTAGAATGGAGTGTATCACACTCCCGTCTTGTGTGAGTAAATCCAGTCTATGGGGAAGATTGTGGTAATTGCTTTGTATAACTGAAACGAAGGGAGAACCACTGTTGCCTTGGCCAAAAGGAACTCAATACCACAATTTCTGGGAAATCCTTCTGGATCTTTAGAACAGCCCTGGATATCAGTGTAAAATTAGAAACGCATACAGTTAGAAAGGCATACAGTTGGAAAGGCATACAGGAACATTCTTCCATGTTACTGAAAAATAAGGAGGGTTGGTGTTTCCAACACTGGATCAATTCTAGGAAGGCTGGAGGATGAAGTTTCCATTTGTGGGGGACTGTCCTGGTCCTGTTGAGTTTGTCTACAACCAAGTTTTGGTCTGATGGAATACATAAAGCCTGAAGAGTCAAAGTGAGCTGAGTTGTTACCTCCCAGGCTATCAAAGCAAGTCTGTAAAGAGGTAAGACCTAGTACCCACCTTTTTTTATGTACCACATGACATGTTGTTGTCTGTATACACCAGATGATGTCCTTTGGACCAGAGATAACATTATTTATGTGATCCTGTTTGTCTACAGAGCTTGTATTTTACAGCTTTTGAATCCAGTCCCCACACCAGGACTGAAGCCATTGTAGTGAATGAATGGAAAAAAGGTCAGAAGGGAGAATAGAAGACATGGATTGAAAGCAATTTGGTTCACCACCACCATTCAGTCTCCCTCTTTATAAACTTCAAAACTGGCACCTGAAAGGATAAGGGCTGTAGATGCTGATCTGAAATACCACTGGATTTTCTACATTTGTAATCAGGCCAAGGGAAGCATGAGAATCATCAATGACATGTACCCCACAATCCTGATAAACTCCCATGCGGATGAATGTCTTGACTGGAGAAACTCAGGAGGAACTGTTGAAACAAGGCTACTTTGGCTGGAGAAAGAAAGCCTCTTCCTAAGACAGACTCCACCCCCCCCCCCCCAAAAAAAGAAAAAAAAATCTGGGAAAAGATTTGAGAGAAGACTTTTGAAAGTTTTCTTGAAAATCCATAGAGAATGCCTTGAAGTCTGCAGTAAGCCATGACTGGAGCTAGGCATTCTATGAATATCATCGGTGATGTGGACCATCCAAAAAGTAAACATAATGTAAGCCAGATCTATATAACAAGTCTTAAGAAATGCCTGAAATTCTGGGCAAAAGGGATCAGAAGTTAAGTGTCCATGAAAGCTGGAGGGGGGAGGGTTTACAGGTACAATACACGAAAAGATAGCATCTTGAACTTCAAAAATCTTGTTTTAGGAGTTAGAAAAAATACTGAATAAAAACATATACCTAGGAGACTGGAGAACACAGGTTCCATGACTCCCTATGACATCATGTGCTGCAGAATGGGATGAAAAAGAGAGATCTGGTGCCCTGGAAGGATTCCCATTTTAAGTGTAACCTGATGGATTACCTTCACAACCCAGCTGCGATGTGACAAGGGAAGGTGAAGTCTCAGAGACATGAAAATGTTGCCAGAGTGGGAAAGAGGGGGAAAAGCCTGAACAGCAGGATAGTCATACTGACTAAAATGCCTGTCCTTGATTATTACAGGCTTTTCCTTTCTTTTTAGGGCCTACTTTCCATTGCTTTTTAAACCTCTGTTTCTATCTCCTTGCTGCTTAAATAGCTTATTGGAAAAGGGAGTGGAGAAAAGGGAGGGAATTACTATTTGTAATGAAAAAGGAGGACTGAAAAATCTGAGGCACTCCTCGAGTCACTTTTCCATTTCATCACACCCTTTATGCACTTCAGCTGCAGAAGGACCAAACAAAAGCTGATTATTTAAAGGAGAATTTAAAATCTGTGATTTAACATTATCAGGAAGAGTTTGAGAATGAAGCCAAGCATACCTTGTAAAAACTGACCCTGAAGTAGCAACTTTGGAGGATGAATCAGCAGCATCATAGGCACACTTCAAAAGATGTTTAGTGACATGAAAAACAGATATCACAGAAACATTTTATGAATTCTTTACCTCAGAAGGAAAGTTAGTCATTAACTTCTGCATGGTCTCAAAAGATAACAAAAACACACTTAACACATTAGCGTGATAGATTAAAATTCTGGTTGCCCCCAACTTATCCATTGTTATACCTTCCTTACCATGGGGAATAGGTTAGCAGTTGTAACCCATTTTTCAGAAGCAGAGTTGGATAGGAAAATGATTGCTGTGTCTGTTTTAAGATTAGAAAACAAGCACTTGTGTGTCTTGGGTACCTTGTGTAATTTGTCAGACTTCCTAGGGCAGAAGGCTGACCATCAGGTAAAGTAAAAGCAGTGAGAAAACCTTCTCTTAGGCAGGCTAGTCAGAAAAGATAGCCACAGCTTTTGGCATCTTTAACCATAGTAATTCATAATACATTTTTGTTGTACAAGAACTTCATTCTAGTCCCACTGAAAAAAAAATTTCACCTTAGACACGGTGTCAGAAAAAAAGAAATCTTCTATAGGGGCATGTGTTGAAATACTTTCTTTAGAATTAGAGAACTCTAATTGAGACAAATTTCACGGACAATCAACCCCTTGCAATGTCTACTCTTTTGACTGAAATTAACTGTCAGAAAGGGAAGGACCTCTTTTATTTTTCTTTCCTGAAGACTAACAAGGCAAAGAAAAAAGCATTAATAAATTCCTTGGCAAATCCCAGCAAGTCTGCCCTGTCCATTAAAAAAAAAAAAAAAAAAAAAAAAGAAACAGGAGACTGAAAGTTTTTTCTCATTAAGTGCATCCCCCCTCAAAAAAAGATTGACTCATATTAGGCACACTGGCCACAGTTTCCACCTGACCTTCTTGGCCAAGTTAAGACCCTTCAGCTGCCCCTTCCCCTGACATCAACAAAATTGGCTTTCCTATGTCTGCCAGGACACCCGTACAGTTGTAGAGGACATGGCTATCCCTCGATCTTAGGTGGCTGAAAAAGCTATACCAAGAGGACTGAGTGAAAAAGATGAGTGGTCTGAAGAACAACAAGCAGCCAAAGTCAGCCACTAGCAGAATAGGAGCATGCCTGACACCTGAAGACTCCCTTGAAACTTTTTTTTTATTTTTGTGTGCAGGGGTACTACCATGGAGACTGCAGGTTGTTCCACAGGTAAGTTGAGAAAGAGACATCAAACGTGGAGAATGGAGTTTGGATGACTTGGTAAATTATAAGGTAGACAACAAGTGTTTCTAAGGTAAGTAAACCACTGACTGTTCCCTGCAAGCATAGTATCCTGCCACAAATATACACAAGTTTGCAATCTAAGTAACAATTCTGTTAAAAGAACATTTTTTTCACAAAATCTTCATGTAAATATTTACATAACGACTCTTTTAGAAATGCAATGGCATCCCAAACATATTCAGTTTCTTAGCTAAATACAATTACTTTTACAGAAAAACAAGTTTTTTTTCATAAAGTAAGTTACTAAAAGGCTTTCCCCAACATGGATTTATCCACCCAGCTCATAAAGATCACTAGGAAACTGGCTTGGTTATTACAGCTTAGGCTTATGCAACAGTGATCTATCTTTGAACATCACCTGTATCTTGAATTTCTGAACATGAATTAGCAATGATCTTTTGTTTTCATACCACAGCATTTCAAATGCTTGAAGGCAACATTATTATGGCAAAATAAATATTGGCATAGCAGAGGTTTTATAACCACACAGATTAGTTGACAGTGTGTCTACATCTGACCCTATAAGAAAAATAAAAAAGAAAATGTACATAGTGTGAACAGAGCCTAATGAACATTTTCCTTGGTCATCATACTCTGACGAATGTAATAGGTATTCTGTAAAACTACTGTAATAAAAATAATGATGATGATAAAAATAATAATAATAACAATAATAATAATAAAGTATCACTGTGAAGCCTAAAACACAAGTCACACTTTCATTTCTTTCAAGAAATATCACAGTCACAAAGTAGTATTTTTGTTCTTTGAACTCTAGAATTAAGGCCTTCTCACAGTCAAAAAGTACATTTCATCCGACTGTGAAACAGTCACATAAACTGTTTACAAATAAAATCTGTGCATTTTTTTTTCCCCCTGGGAAATAGCAATTATACAGAGACTTTCCCTGCAGTTTTCTGACTGTGGATACCTTTGGTGTTTTATTGCCATGCTGTCCTTGCAGATTTCTCCAAAAGTTGTCTTTTCTGTCCATGAAAAGATGTCATCACCACCTCCTACCTGCCTGACTTTCCTTTTGTGTTAACCCTAACTCTGCCCCAACCTCAACCCTATACCTTACCTTATAAGAAATACTTTCCCTAACACTACCACTAAACAAGACAGTCAGATACACACCACATATGTCAGCACACATGTACAGTACTAGATCTATCCCCTGAACTAGCCCTTACTATATCCCTAAGTCACAAACACATGTACACACACTTTAAAACATTTGTGCACACATGCATGCTCACTCGTGCGAGCATGCGCACACACACACACACACACACACACACACACACACACACACACACACACACACACACACACACACCACTAAATCTATCCCCTTATCTAGCTCTTACTCTAACCCTAACCCACAACAAACACTAACACACTCTCAACCCAAACCCATTTACCAAAATCACGTGCACTTAAATTTCCTGCATTTGGCAAATAAAGTACTCAAGACTTAGGGCTTTCACCTTTAGCACCATCTAAACACACTGTCAAATGACTATTCAACACAATAACAAACAGCTGGTCTTACCATGCAGTACACATGGTGGAACTGCTGCACTGCTACAGCATACCAAAAAGACACTCAAGCAGGCAAATAATTGATTTTAAGCTGAAAGGTACCTTTGACTGTGAATTATTTTTCTACCTCTGTAGACTTATGAGACATTAGTACCCCCTCCCCTGATCGCTCAATATATTTAGTTAGTTATTTTGTAAATTTTTTTTTTTCAAAAAGATTAATAATTCCGGTAAACAGTATATGCTGCTACCATTATCAACAGATAAAATTATACAAATTATGTATTGTTTTGCCAACAGAATTGCTGCTCATTGCTCATACCTTTCCATTCTGATACATCATGTTTCAGTAAAAGATCAATAATTGCTTTGGAATATATACACTGTTAACATGTCCACCGATGTGTGTGTTTGGTGGGGTCTGATCATTTGAATAAAACTGAGAATCTGTAATATAAAACCAATTTGGAGCATCTGCGCCATTTGGCAAGTTATGTGCAACTGATGAGAAATCACACATCTTGTAAACTCAGGCCATGTCTTGGCTAACCTTAACGTGTTGCTATGTGACAAGGTGGGAATAGAGATGGCAATCTAATTAGTTGCATGTTGTGTCAGTTCTAAGTTCAGAACAGGGTTGTTTTTAAAATGAATTTACGAAAGTTATTTCATTAGTATATTAACTGCTAACACAATATTGTGCTTAAACTTATTCAATAATAGGGAAGCACTTTGTCTCGAGTTTTAAAATCATTAACTATAAAATAAAGAAACACAAGGAAAAGTGCCGTTGTGTAATTATCCTTACCATAATAGTAGATTTTTTAACAGTTCACTGATGCAGTAGCCTAAGATATTTGGGTTATATCCCTGCCAAAGATATGACCACTAGCCAGCTGTCAAAGCTTTTGGGCATGTCCCACACACCCAAATGGTGAATGGCATAAACAAAGCCACATAAAAAGGCAGTTTCATCTAAAAGGAAAGATGCTAGGAAAAGAACAATCAAACAAAAAAACAATGTAACTAAATACACAAGGGTATGTACATCTAACTGGATCAATACCTCTAAAAAAACAAGCAAGGGGGTTGAGGGGAGGGGATGGCTCCTGCAACAGTGGCCTATCAGAACATCTACTATTACATAAGGTTTACGTTTACATCCATACTAAGCTCATGATTTAGATCACTGTTGCAGTAGCCGAAGCAATTTTGTGTAGAGTACCATAGCTTAGAAATAACTAGGGAACAGGAAGGAGTTTAGCAATCCAGGAGACCCTGGAGAATAGTCCTAGCAAAGCTTATTCTGGACCTAGAAAAGGAATCCAGTTTGTAGTGATTTGTGAAAGTATATACAGAAGTCCAAGTTGCTGTCTCTAGAATACCTCTAGAGTCCAGCCCTTTCCAGAAAGACACAGAAGAAACCAAAGCCCTGGACGAAAGGGCCTTGACCCTACATGTAAGTGGCTTGTTATGGTAAGCATAGCAGAAAGCAATATCATGAGTCAACCATCACTAAATTGTATGCTTTGACATTGGTTGTCTGTTTTTCTTTCCTTCATAGGGGACAAACAGTGGATCACTTTTTTGAAGGATTTAGTTCTAAGTAGTATTTGAGTTGCCTGAGTACATGGAATATGGATGGAATATATTTTTTAAGGTTCTAGAAAGCATACAGTGAGATTAATAGTCTGTCTTAAAGTTAACTTGAATCTACTTTAGGCATAAAAAAAGGATTAGTTCTCAAAGAAACCCTGACCTTGTGGAATATGAGGTAGGATTGACTCACCATAAAAGCTTGTAACTCAGACACTCTGCTTGTAGAAGTTAGAGCAGTGAGTAGCACAGTTTTCTATTTCAAGAATCTCAAGTCAGTCTGATGCATTGGTTCAAATGGAAGAACTGATAGTTTTTCAAGGATAAAATTAAGATCCCAATGAGCAGTCACTTGTTGCCTGGGTAAGGAAGGACATGTAAAACCCTTTCAAAATCTGCTTGATCTTGAGGATAGTTAGAAAGGGGGAGCTATAGACATGAAATGGTCAAAAGACGAATCCTGACAGAAGAATGAAAGAGAGCAGAGGATAACAGCTCACACAAATAATGAAGAACCAGAGGCAACCAGGCCTTGAAGGGGTCTTGTTTCTTAGAACGTTACCAAGTATATTTTCCATTTGCACAAATATGATTTTCTAGTAGCATTTTTTTTGCCTCCTTTAATACATGCACTTCCACAGAAAAGGTGTCTAAAAGCTATCAAAACTGTATAATCCAGTCTGCAAATTGCAGTGTATTCAGGCTGGGGTGTATCAAACAACCCATGTCTTTCATGAGGAAATCTAGTCTCTGGGGAAGTTTGTGGCAATTGCAACTGGCTAATTTCAAAAGAAGGGAAAGCCATTGCCACTTGGGCTAAAGGGGAATCATCACCACTTATTTTTGAAGAGTCCCTCAGAATCTTTAGAAGGGCCCTGTGTACCAACGGAAAGGCACACAGGAACATTCTCATCCATGGGAATGAAGCACATCTGTATTCTAAGCCTGTTCACATAGAAGCTTGTAGCAGAATGTCTTTAATTGTCAGTTTTGAAAGGATACAGACAGATCTATCTGACGTGTTTCCCATAATTGGTGCAATTCCTGGAAAACCCCTAGATGTAACTTTCATTGAAGAGGATCTGTTCTGCTCCTGCTCAGCTTGTCTGCTACAAAGCTTTGCTCTGATGTGATGTATGGAGCCTGACAATTCAAATTGAGTTAAGCTGCTACTTCCCAAGCAGTTTTTTTTAAAGGGAATAAGATCTGGTACTCTCATGTTTGTTTATGTACAATATCACTGTGGTATCGTCTGTAATATGTTGCAGAGGTCCTGGAGATCAGAGATGATTTAAGACCTTTAAAGTTTTGATTATGCCAACATCTCTTTGACATTCATGTGCTTTTGCCTGTCCTGGGAGTTCCACAGACCTTGCAATCTTGCCCCTTTTGAAACTGATCCCCAAGCAAAGGCTAAAGCCTTTATTATCAGAAATTAAGATTTACTCTGATGCACAATAGACGCACTACATTAAATGCATTATACAAATACTTTGGCATATTTTGCATGCTTTGGACCTTTTAACAATCTGGATATAAACGTGTACAAAATCTGAAACAAAACCTCTGTTATAAATAAAATAATTTTATAAATTTTATACACAGTCAAGAACATGAACATATTCTTGTACCATCTATAGTTTTTCTAAATTTATCTATATAAATAACCAATTTGTTCGTCCAACCTTTGGCAGATTTTACTTTTCAAAGTTTATGCAGATTGTGACTCAGCAAATGTGATTTAGTTGGTGAAGTGTGCATCGTGCTCTGCATTTTATATAGGTAAAAATGAATCACAAACTATAAGACTATATTTGTGACTATTTATCTGACATAGGATGTGGTGTAACAAACAGTGCATTATTAAAAAAACATTGCAGAACAAGATCCCTCTCATGGTTTTAGTTTTATGGTTTTACAATTAATTTTTGAAAATAAATGAGATGGGTAACATCATTTAAAACTGAAAATGTAAAGCAGCAGTGGATAAACAAACTAAGAGTTGATTCAAATCCTGGCTTGAATGATGTTAACACTTTAAACCCAATTTTAAAGATGAAAAGTATGTATATTTAATTGTGTTTTGTTATTTTAATTATATTCTGTACTTTAAAAAAATACTCTCTTTGTGCTTTATGTAATGATGTATTTCAATCAAATGAATTACTTAATATGATGTGAGTACATTTAAGTTTTATATAAAAATACCCAAGATGTTTTTGTTATCTTATACCTGATGAAGTATTTGCAAAAACTTGTTTTAGCTTATATGTATTTCATGCATTAAAGAACAATATTTAACGAGTGATTTTTGCTCCTGGATACTTTAGTCTGCATGGTGGCTGATGTTTGGCATTTTTTGAACTACTTGTTGACATTGAAACTGCTTTACTTCCTTTTACTCGCTGAGTCTTCCCTTGCTTGTCTTTAGCTTTGTGCTCTTTTAAGAAGCTCATAAGACATGGAGGAAAATAATGCTATCACCCCATCTTTGTCCCTATATTTACACCCTAATAAGAGGAAGGATTCAAGGAACCTACATTTTCAGCAACTATTATTGGTAAAACAGAAAGCATTATTAACTAATAAAGAAGTAAGTGAACAGAGCAATGATAGTGAATTCATGGATTCTTTAACATTGCTGGAAAATAAATTCCAATTATATAAATGCCTACAATGGTAAAAATTAAGTTTCAAAGTTTATTTAAAACTTAATATTACACCGCTTGTGTTATGCATATTCAAAATGTCAACATATGGTACATCATATCTGGAACTTCTAAGAAAATATCAGGTACAATTTGGAATTAGACAAGGATTATATGTGCCTAATGAATTACTTCTTGACCCAATTTAAAAAGGTACTATGAGGGTTTCACAAACATTTACAAACTGCTATTACTATCAATGAACATTTTAATATACATCAACCAGAATATGATGTTGCTACAAAACATTTGATCAGTTTTGAGAAACATTTGGCAGTTAAAAAAAAAATTAATTAAAACATGATATTAGAGTTTTTAGGATTTTTCTTTGTTTAAATCAGCTCATACTGATTTGGGAAGACAAAAACAAACATCACACAAATCATGTACATCAACAACAAGAAACAAATGGAATTGCTAATGCACAACATCATCCACTGGTTGAAAAGGGTAGTATGGTCAATTTGGCTACCAATCTGCAGACAAGTGTTAGCACTGACAATATAACATCACTGGACCCCATGGAAATTCATCCTTTTTTTTTTTTTTTTTTTATACAGAATGCACCTCTGTCTACATGCTAACCTCAGAGCAAAAAGCAGAAGCAGATGAAATGAAAGAGGTTGAAGAAAGAGGAAAAGGACATCACAGACCAATGACACAGAATCATTTTCACTTGGGAATGAGATATCTTTCAACATCTCCAGCCATACGCTCTCCCCATTGGAACTGGCATTAATTAGTAAAGGTATGACATTTATTCCATGAATGGACACATCTCAGATTGCTCAACTGATCTAAGACTTTTTACACGAACACTTAATTTACAATAACTTTTTCCTGATGATTCATAACTTAATTTAGTACATCTTAAGAAACCCAGCATTTTTATTCCAGTGAGCAATCATGTTACTCAAGCTTTTAAGAATGTATATGAAGGTGATATAAAGTGGATATAAAAAGTTTACACACCCCTGTTAAAATGACAGGTTTTTGTGATATTAAAAAATGAAACCACAATAAATCATTTCAAAACTTTTCTCACCTTTAATGTGACCTGTAACATGTACAATTCAATTGAAAAACAAACAAATCTGTTAGAGGAAAAAATATAAAAAATAAAAAAAAGTACAATAAGCTGGTTGCATAACTGTGCACACCCTTAAGCTAATACTTTGTTGAAGCACCTTTTGATTTAATTACAGCATTCAGTCTTCTTGGGTAGGAGTCTATCAGCATGGCACATCTTAACTTGGCAATATTTGCCCACTATTCCTTGCAAAAGTGCTCCAAATCTGTCAGATTGCAAGGGCATCTGTTGTGCACAGCCCTCTTCAGGTCATCCCACAGATTTTCTATTGGATTTAGGTCTGAGCTCTGTCTGGGCCATTCCAAACTTTAATTTTCTTCTGGTGAAGCCATTCTTTTGTTGATTTGGCTGTATGCTTGGGGTCATTGTCATGTTGTAAGGTGAAATTCCTCTTCATCTTCAGCTTTGTAGCAGATGTCTGAAGTTTCTGGGCCAAAAGTGACTGGTATTTTTAACTGTTCATACCATAATTCCCTCCACCTTAACGAAAGCCCCAGTTCCAGCTGAAGAAAAGCAACCCCAAAGCATGACACTGCCACCACCCTACTTCACAGTGGGGATGGTGTTCTTTTGGTGATGCAAAGTGTTGTTTTTGTGCCAAATAAAAAGTTATGTACTCACCATAACATTTCATGTTTATTGTCCATCTCGTCTTCATTCTATGCTGGTTGGGTTCAGAACTGAGCATCGGTTCTGACTTGGCCTAATTCAAAAGCTCGAGAGCTTCCACTGGCTCGAGGCTATATCTTATCCCATGATGCTCAGGGAAGATTACCCAGATCTTGTTTGCAAGTGAAAGCATTAATATTTTATATGTATAAAATAAACCTTTCTAGACAAGACTCAGAAGAGATTCAGAAACTCCATAATACAATTATAAATAGCATTATCCATCTGCTCCTCCAGGAACGAAGGAGGGGAAAAGAGGGTGGGATGCAAGAATAAAGGCAAGATAAACAACAAACATGGAACATTATGGTGAGTACATAACTTCATAATGTTATGTTGTCCTATCTCGCCTTCATTCTATGCTGGTTGGGACAACGGCCCTAGCACCTTCTTTCTTGGGTGGCTCAAGGGAAAAGACTCTTCAGAACGGTGGACCCAAAAGAGGCACTGTTCTGAGAGGCCACGTCTACTTTGTAATGAGTAATAAAGGTATGAGACCTTACCCATGTAGCTGCTGCACAAATGGAATCCAAAGGGAGTCTGGCCTGGAAGGCAGAGAAAGTTGCAATAGCTCTTGTGGAATGGCCCTTCACTTTGGCCAGTAATTGCTTTTTTTAGGAGCTGTATGTGTAGGAAATATAATCTGTGAGCCATTTTGAAAGTGTTACTTTTGACACTGGTAATCCTTTCTGTTTGCCCAAAAAGGACACAAAAAGTTGGTCCGACATTCTGAAATCTTTAGTTCTATGCATGTAGAAACGCAGTTGTCTATGTACGTCCAACTTGTGTAATTTATATTCTGCCTTGTTACCATAGTTTGGGAAAAAGACTGGTAATTCAATAGATTGATTTAGATTGGTCTCTGAGCACACCTTTGGTAGAAAGGAAGGGTTAGTACATAAGGAGACTCTATCTTTATGGAAAATCATGTATTGTGGATGTATAGATAGCGCTTGGAGTTCAGATACTTGTCTGGCAGAGGTAATGGCTACTAAGAAAACTGTCTTCCATGACAAAAACTTTATGTCACACGATGATGCAGGTTCAAAAGGAGGCATAATTAAAAGGGAAAGAACTAAATTTAGGTCCCATGGAGCTGGAGGTTCTTTCATTGGAGGTCTTAACAAAAAGGTTCCTTTTAGGAAGGCTTTAGAAAGTCTGTGGGACATGATTCTTAGTCCCATTTTCCCAATATGAAAATTGGATATAGCGGCTAACTGGACTCTAATTGTAGCCACTGCTGCACCCTCATTAAAAAGTTTAGCGAGAAAATCTAGCACTGCTATCATGGGGGCCGTAAAAGGATCTATGTTATTTTTGGAGGCCCAGTGTGAAAATCTTTTCCATTTGCTTGAGTATAATTTTCTGGTAGACGGCTTATGAGAAGAAATCAATATGTGTCTGACTGCCGGGAGATGTCATGGAGCCTGGCTATTTGTGGAACTGGAGCAGCCAAGCTGTCAGTTTTAGGGTCTGAATCGATGGATGGAATGTCCACGATGAATGGGTCAGAAGATCTGGGACTGGGTCCAGGATCTACAGTTCCTCCTTGAGACAGGTCCACAGAAAGGGAAACCAAATTTGCCAAGGCCAGTATGGTGCAATGAGGATCACTGTGCTTTTCAACGTGTTGGCTTTTTGAAGGACCTTCAGTATCAGGGGTAAGGGAGGGAAGGCGTAAAGTGGTATGGATGGCCAATCGTGTACAAGCGCATCCCTTGGTGACTTCCCCAGAGGGGGAACCAGGGCAAAGTAGCTGCTGCATTTGCCGTTCACAGACATGGTAAAAAGGTTGCAGTAGTGCTGGCCCCATTTGCAGAAAATCTCTTCCGCAACTTCTTGCTTTAGGGACCAGTCATGAGGCATCAGAATAGCTCTGCTGAGTTTGTCTGCTATCACACTGGATTTCCCGGGATGTGCGTTACTATCAGAAAATGTTGAGAAGAGACTCCCATTGCCATACTCTTTATGCCTCTCTGCATAGGGGACAGGATTTGGTTCTTCCTTGTTTGTTTATGTACTACACTACTGATATGTCGTCTGTCTGAATTGCAATAGTTCCTATCAGGAGAGAATCCTGGAATGCCTGCTATGCATACAGCACCACTCTCATCTGTAGGACATTGATATGCAAGCGGTTCTCATGATCCTGCCAGATGCCTTGGACAGTCTTTTCCAGATAATGCCCTCCCACCTTATCTGGGAAGTGTCCATAGTCACTGTGGTGATTGGTTGAGGATAAACAAATGGCTGGCGCATAGTCAACTGAGTCGTATGAAGCCACCATTGTAGGTCATTTTTGCAGGGCTCTGTGATAATGATATTGTGTGACAGTGGCAGATCTTGCATGGACCACTGAGAGAAAAGTAGCTATTGAAGAACTCTCATGTGCAAACGCACTAGGGGTACCAAAATAATTGCAGCTGCCATGGTGCCCAGAACCTGCAAGACAGTCTTTGCCTGGACTTTTGTTCTGGATAACAAGTTCTTGATTTGATGGTGTAGGGACTGAATCCTTTCGGGGTGAGTTTGGCCAACATTTCTCTTCAGACTAATTCTGCTCCTAAGAATATAAGATGCTGTGATGGCAACAAGGAAGATTTCTTTTGAAATTTACTGTAATTCCTAGCTTGGAACAGAGATGAATGATTTCATCCCTTGCTTGAACTAGTAGATGCCTGGTGGTGGTGATTAGGAGCCAGTCATCTAGGTATGGAAACACACGGAATCCTAGACGCCTCAAGTGAGCCATGACCACTGCCATACATTTTGTGAACACTCTGGGGGCTGTAGTGAGACTAAAAGGCAGGGCTCAAAATTGATAATGACTGGCTACTAGCTGAAAGTGTAAATATCTCCGGGACCGTATGTCAATTTTTATGTGGTAGTACATATCCTGGAGATCTATCGAGCACATCCAATCGTCTTTCCCCAAAAAATGGAGTATTGACTGCAGTGTTACCATCTACTTTGATTTCTTGACAGATTTGTTTATTCTGCTGAGATCCAGAATGGGCCTCCAGTCCCCTGTCTTTTTTAGAAGTAAAAACAACCTTGAGTAAGTTCTGGATCCAATTTGGTCTGTGGGGACATTTTGGCATTTTTTTTTTGACTGGGTGGAATATCTGGGACTGATTGATTCTCCAAAGGGGGGAGTGGAAAAGGGTATGTAATAACCTCCAGATATGATAGTTTGTACCCATTTGTCTTGTGTGATTTCTAGCCAGGCATTTGGGTACAATGACAGGCGACCCCTGACTGCCTCCAGAGATGGATAGGTGGGCCTCCTCTCAGGAGTGCTGGAAGGGCTTTCCAAGGAAAAAATCCCTGTCACCCTGATTTTGCGGACCCCCTCTGCTGTGAGGTCGGTGTCTTTCATTGTTCCTTCCCCCTCTGCCCCTGGGGGAAGAATCACCACATGCATCAGAAAAAGCTCTTTGGGACATGCAGAACCACATCCCCCCTTCTGACCTTTAGGGTAAGGTCAGTGGGGAGGGGAAAAATGGACTCCCATGGCAGACAGAGTCTTTCCCTCCTGCTCACACCTGGTTAAGGTCTCTTTAACTTAGGCCCGAACAATGAAGAGCCATCAAAGGGGGCATTAGTGAAGGAAGACTTGAAGGGTTCAGCAAAGTTACATAAGCACATCCAGGAATGCCTCCTTAATGAAATTCCTGTAGCTGCTGCCCTGCTTGTTCCATTGGCTGTGTAGGAGATCAGCCACATGCAGGAGTTTACCATGGAGTTTAAAGAAGACAGCTGAAAGGAAATTTTATCTGAAACCCCAGCAGCTACAGTACAACCAACAAGCACAAAGGCACTGGTAGAGAGAAAGAGGCTCGACTCCTTTATTGCTCGTACCACTCTTTATTGGAACTCACAACACTCCAAAGCACATAAAGCACATTAACGCTTTTCCCAGAACACACTGCGTTTTCGTTTCAAATGACTTCTTCGAATGCACAACAGAATGCATATCTACAACTCACCCATCCTTATATATCATTTAAATTCATTAACTAATTAATCAATAAAACAATTAAATAATTTAATTTAATAAACACTTCCACAAAAAAACAAACAAAATATATACCTAACGTATAAAAACGTGAAATGTTCAGAGATAGAGGATACCCTATTAAACTTATAGAGACAATAGAGAAGGAGGTTAGGATAGGAAGACATGATAAATTTAAACCTATTTTAGGTAATAGAACAGGATGGAATAATGAAAAAGTGAAAGCAGATA
This sequence comes from Protopterus annectens, assembly GCF_019279795.1. NCBI lineage: Eukaryota > Metazoa > Chordata > Ceratodontiformes > Protopteridae > Protopterus > Protopterus annectens. The sequence goes on along the minus strand of NC_056728.1, from coordinate 845,239,588 downwards.
AATATGAAGGGGGAAGTAACTTTGTAGTAGATTTTAGTGGGGAAGCAGTAAAGATAAGAAAAATTCTAGAGGACGAATGGAATAGATTTAGAGAAATTTTGGACCTTGAAAGTATGTTTGTACTCCCCCTAAAATGTACTTATTGAAAGGGGAAGAGTTTAAAGACTATTCTGGAGGGTAAAAATGGATTGAATCCAGTTAGAGAAGGAAAAGTAGGAACATTTAAGTGTGGAAGATGCTCACAGTGTCCATATATTTGTTCAAGAGCGACCATCTATATTAATAGTAGGGACTTCCTGATTCAAAGTAAACATTTCGCAAATTGTGAAACTAGTGGGATAGTGTATATAGGGTTGTGTGATCATTGTGATGCATTTTATGTGGGTAAATCAGAAAGAAAACTGAAAAATAGAATTTATGAGCACAATTATGAAATTAGGACGAAATGCACAAATAATGCACTTTATAGACATAAAATTTGTTGTCAGGAAGCAAATTTTAACTTCTTTGTTTTAGAAGTGGTGGAAAAGGATATAAGGGGTGGTCCATGGGAAACCTCTATAGAATACAAAGAACTATTGTGGCAATTATTTTTGGAAGCCAATAAACCCCCAGGACTGAACGATACAGTTTCCCTAGCCCCAGTTCTAAAGATGAGGGGAGCAAAACTTTAGTTATTTATTTATATGGTCTGATTTTGTTCTGTAAAATAGTTATTGTCTCTCAAGAATTTTGTGAGTGTATTTTAAATCACTCTTATAAATTGTATTTTCCTATGATTTCATTCATGCAATATTACATTTTTACACTAGATGGTGCTAACAAACACAGATATTAAAAATGTATATGATTAGCCTATGGAGTATTTTATATGTATTTTAAAATGTATTTTAAATGTATATTATTGTAGAACAATATTAAAAATATTTATATTAGAAAGTAGGTTTTAAGGACTAGGTTATGGCTGTATGGATTTTATAGTGTGTCCCTTTTTATACTTTAGGTATATATTTTGTTTGTTTTTTTGTGGAAGTGTTTATTAAATTAAATTATTTAATTGTTTTATTGATTAATTAGTTAATGAATTTAAATGATATATAAGGATGGGTGAGTTGTAGATATGCATTCTGTTGTGCATCCGAAGAAGTCATTTGAAACGAAAACGCAGTGTGTTTTGGGAAAAGCGTTAATGTGCTTTATGTGCTTTGGAGAGTTGTGAGTTCCAATAAAGAGTGGTAGGAGCAATAAAGGAGTCGAGCCTCTTTCTCTCTACCAGTGCCTTTGTGCTTGTTGGTTGGACTGTTTGGGCAATTGGTTTCATCGTTTTTACCTCCTGCAGCTACAGTACCTTGAAGGGTATGTCCTAGTTCTTTCAGGAGATCCCTCTGTAGTCTCATAAAATGGATCAGGTAATTCAGCAATTTAAGCGTAAATGCCACTGAAGAGAAGGTACATTTTCCATATCTGTCCATTGTTCGAGAATCCTTATTCAGTGGATGAACAGATGAGGTTTCTGACAGTTCCTTTTTTCTTGCCACCGCCACCACCACGGCATCTACTGGGACGCCTTTGGTTAGAAATTCCTTTTCTGTAGGTGCTGTAATGTATTTATTCAGCCTCCTCTGAACTGGTTCCACTGTATCTGGAGAGCCCCATGCCTTTCAAGAAATTACGTTAATCAGCTAATCAAAAGGCAGAGACACCCAAGAGGTGGAAGGGTGAGACCCAAAAGCTTCCAGGTACACCAACTTGTCCTAGGAAGGATTGGTGGGCTTCCAGCCACCCCTCGGCTTAATAAACTCCAGGATGTCTGCAAAGGAGACATCCTCAGAGGGGGACCATGGGGACCCTTCTGATTCATCCAGGTTGGTTTCTGAGGGGAAAGACTCATCCGGGGAGTCTACATGCTTCCTCTTGCACAATCTCTTCTGAGGAACCTCATCAGAGGGGTACTCTGGGGAAGTTTTGGAAGAGATAATCTCGCCTGTGGGGGCTTCCGGGGGCTTAGGGTCTCTGCGCTTGGGGGGGGGCAATGGAGCTGAGACCAACACAGGCACTTTTGGAGGAAGAGTACCTGGACCAGACAGTGGAGCAGTCTGGGGTGACAGCACTCTCTCCATCAACTCAAAAGCCCCCTTGCCCTGCTCCGAGGAGGTCCCTGGTTCCGATGAGCCAGAAGACTGACAACAGAGCAGAGTGGTTGGCTCTGAAGTCAATGTAGGAGCCGAGCTCAACTGCTCCAAGGCACCAAGAGGTAGAATTGGGTCGGACAGCTGTCTGATCTGACTCTCCTCCCCGGACCCGATGGAGAACTTCGGCTCCTAGACTCCTCAAGTTCCGATGGAACCGAGGTAGTCAGATCAGATGTCGGAACTGACGGTCCTGTTGGAGGTGTCGGTTCCAAAGGTTCCACTTCAATCGGGCCCAAGTCCTCTGGATCTGAAACCCCAGTTTGGGTCAGAGGAGGAACCGAAGAAGGGGAAGAGGTCTATGTCAGCTCCGGTTCCTTTTGGGTCCGAGTTGACAGAATTTTTGCTAGCGCCGGTGTTGGATGGAGTCTCCTCACCACTCACTCCACATCATCACTGGATAAACTCCTGGAGGATCAGGAGGACAATGATAGTGACCTCGCCCTTGTAGGAGTGGAGATCTTAATGTTGGAGTTACTGGTTCCAATACTGGGGACTGACTCCTGAACTGATAGACGTTTCAGAACCAAAAGCTCTTGGTTCTGCATCAGATGATTTTGCCACAATTTTTTTAGGTGGCTCCAAAGCTGGAGCCAAAGTAGAAGTCCTTTTGCCCAACTTCAAAGATTCTGAAGAAGGGGATCTTTCAGAAGATTTAGAGCTCTGAGACCCTTCCAAAGCCTCTGAGAAAGGGACCTTCAGCAATCCTCTGACTATCCACTTATTTTTACACTGTAAGGGCACTCTGCTACTAAATGCATGACAAAAAGCACAAGCTTCTTGCAAATGGAGGGCACCCAGGCAATAAACATAACTAGTGTGCCCGTCTGTAAGAGACATCTTCTGGTTACACCTGAAACATTTCTTGAAACCAAATGGTTTTGGTTCTTTTGGGTCCTTAGACATGTCTATAAACCAAGGAAAGTACACAAACTGTGCTAATATGTAACTCTGTAGATACATAAAATAAAGAGCTTTGCCAAAACTCGAATCCAGTATCCTGTACACAGCAATATACCACTACAGCCTTCAAGCTAGAAAAAAAACAATGGAAATATGAGAATACTATACAGCACACAAGCAACTAGTCTATGAAAAAGATAAACAAGATTAACTCTACTGTATATAAATTTTTTTTTTTTTGTTAACGAAAACTTTAACTCTTGTTACACAACAAATTATGTCACAGGGGAGAAGTCCCCTAACTTAAATGGACTCTCCTCACGAACAACGGGGGAAAAACAAACGGAAAGGTAGGGAAGTGGCCCTCTAAGTTAAATGGGCCACATGGAGCTCTCTAACTTAAACAAGCTACTTATAAGGGGGGAAAAAAGCTCTCTAACTAAAAATGAGTTTACAGCGAGGGGCTAGGGAACTACAGACAGCAAATACAAATAGGCTTGGTGAGAAAATCAATGACAGCCAACAACAGCAAAGGCAGGGAAAAAACAGTCAGGTATGTAATTATCAACCTGCTAATACCAAAAAACTCTTATATTTAGTCAGAAAATGTAAAACGAAGGAAAAAATAGAAGATACTATAACTTAGCCAAGAGCCAGTCAGAAGTCACCTGATCTGCTTGAGCAGCAAATGAGATCTGGGTAATCTTCCCTGAACATCATGGGATAGGGTATAGCCTCTAGCCAGTGGAAGCTCTCAAGCTTTTGAATTAAGCCAAGGCAGAATCAATGCTCGGTTCTGAACCCAGCCAGCAAAGAATGAAGGCGAGAAAGGACAACATAACATTGTACCTTTTGGAATGGCGGCCAAAAAAGTCACATTTTCCCACATGCTTTTGGGAGACTTGATGTACTGTTTTGCAAATTTTAGCTGGGCCTGGATGTTTTTCTATATAAGAAAAGGCTTCCATCTTGCAACCCTACCCTATAGCCCAGACATATGGAGAATATGGGTGATTGTTGTCACATGTAGTACACAGCCAATACTTACCAGAAATTTCTGTAGCTCCTTCAGTGTTGCTGTAGGTCTCCTGGCAGCCTCCCTGACCAGTTTTCATCTTGTCTTTTCATCAATTTTGGATGAACGTCCAGTTCTTTGCAACTTCACTGTTGTCCCAGATTTTCTCCACTTTTTGATGACTGTCTTCACAGTGTTCCATGGTATATCCAATGCTGTGGAAATTTTTTTGTTCCCTTCTCCTGACTGATACCTTTCAACAATGAGATCCCTTTGATGCTTTGTTAGCTCTCTGTGAACCATGGCTTTTGCTGCAGCAGACAACTGAGTACATGTCAGGAAAATCCTACTAGGACAGTTGAACTTTATTTGGGGTTAATCAGAGTCTCTTTAATTGATGACAGGTGTGTACCCAAGATGACTGAATGTAATTAAATCAAAAGGTACTTGAACAAAGTATTAGTTTAATGGTGTTCACACTTATGCAACCAGCTTATTGTATGTTTTTTATTTTTTATATTTTTTCCCCTAACAGACTTGTTTGTTTTTCAATTGAATTGTACAGGATATAGGTCACATTTAAAGGTGGGAAGAGTTTTGAAATGATTTATTGTGGTCTCATATTTTTATATCACAAAAACCTGGCATTTTAACAGGGGTGTGTAAACTTTTTATAGCCACTGTATACACATCATCTGATGATGAATTAACAAATAACACCTGTTTTAATTTAATGCTTTAAGAAGAAACAGCTCTAGATTCCTTGACTTCAAAGCATGAAACTGTTATAAAATGTGCAGACAAGGGCGGCACTGTTGTTTTCATGGACAAAGAATTTTACTTGGATTCTATTTTTGACTTATTATATAATGTACATAATAAGATAATTTTTAGTGATATTAATGGATTAATTAGACAAGTTAACAATGATTATATTCCACACCCCAAAATTCCTATTTATTATGGCTTACCAAATATGAATAACAGTATTTCTAAACCACCCATGAGACTTACTGTTTCCTCAAGGGGTTGGTTAACATAACCTATTTTTTATATTTGGAAGAGAACTTGAAACCGTATTTAAATTATTCTATGAGTTGCATCAAAGATAGTCATGTCTTCCTTAGTTGGTTATACTAATGGTATTCTTCAAAGTCAACAAATACATACATTTTTGTTACATAAGGTAGATGAAGAATGGAAAGGCTGTTGGTCCAGATAACATACCTGTGGAAGCATGGAGGTGTTTCGGTGAAATGGCAGTGGAGTTTTTAACTAGATTGTTTAATGAAATCTTGGAAAGTGAGAGGATGCCTGAGGAATGGAGAAAAAGTGTTTTGGTACCGATTTTTAAAAATAAGGGTGATGTGCAGAGCTGTGGTAACTACAGAGGGATTAAACTGATCAGTCACAGCATGAAGTTACGGGAAAGAGTAGTGGAAGCTAGGTTAAGAAGAGAGGTGATGATTAGTGATCAGCAGTATGGTATCATGCCAGGAAAGAGCAGTACAGATGCGATGTTTGCTCTGAGAGTGTTGATGGAGAAGTACAGAGAAGGTCAGAAGGAGTTGCATTGTGTCTTTGTGGACTTAGAGAAAGCATATGACAGGGTGCCTAGAGAGGAGTTGTGGTATTGTATGAGGACGTCGGGAGTGTCAGAGAAGTATGTAAGAGTGGTACAGGATATGTATGAGGGTAGTGTGAGAGCGGTGAGGTCTGCGGTGGGAGTGATGGATGCGTTTAAGGTGGAGGAGGGATTACATCAAGGATCAGCTCTGAGCCCTTTCTTATTTGCAATGGTGATGGACAGGTTGACAGACGAGATCAGACAGGAGTCCCTGTGGACTATGATGTTTGCAGATGACATTGTGATCTGTAGTGAGAGTAGGGAACAGCTGGAGGAGACCCTGGAGAGGTGGAGATATGCTCTAGAGAGAAGAGGAATGAAGGTCAGCAGGACTAAGACAGAATATATGTCTGTGAATGAGAGGGAGGATAGAGGAATGGTGAGGATGCAAGGAGTAGAGGTGGCGAAGGTGGATGAGTTTAAATACTTGGAATAAACAGTTCAGAGTAACGGTGAGTGTGGAAGATAGGTGAAGAAGAGAGTACAGGCAGGATGGAGTGGGTGGAGAAGAGTGTCAGGAGTAATTTGTGACAGACGAGTACCAGTAAGAGTGAAAGGGAAGGTCTACAAGAGGGTAGTGAGACCAGCTAAGTTATATGGGTTGGAGACAGTGGCACTGACAAAAAGGCAGGAGTCAGAGCTGGATGTGACAGAGTTAAAGATGTTAAGATTTGCACTGGGTGTGACGAGGGTGGACAGAATTAGGAATAAGTATATTAGAGGGTCAGCCCAGGTTGGAAGGTTTGGAGACAAAGCCAGATAGGCAAGATTACGTTGGTTTAGACATGTGCTGAGGAGGGATGCAGAGTATACTGGGAAAAAGATGCTAAGGATGAAGCTGCCAGGTAATAGGAAAAGGGGAAGGCCTAAGATAAAGTTCATGGATGTGGTGAGAAAGGACATGCAGGTGGTTGGTATGACAGAGCAATATGCAGAGGATAGGAAGAAATGGAAACAGATGATCCGCTATGGCGACCCCTAATGGGAGCAGCTGAAAGAAGAAGAATAAAGTATAGAATCCTTATTTACCATTACACCAAATTAATTTTGAACTACATATTCTAAAATGTCTGGTACCAGAATAATTTACTATGTGAACTGTTACTGTTAGTTTTACAAAATAATGTCATTCTGTTTCAGGACATATATTATTTGCAAATACGTGGCATTGCCATGGGAATCCCAGTGGCTAACACATATGCAAACTTAGTGCTATCCACTTGGAAGAACGAAAAAGAAGTTATGTACTTACCATAATGTTTCATGTGTGTCGTATATCTTGTCATTTATTCTCACTGATGGGTCGGATCTGATCCATCGGATCCATCTCGGCCATTTCTAAAGCATGAGGTCTTCAGCAAAGCTCGAGGGCATCCTTCCTTACTCATAATGCAACCCCATAGCTTCCTCAGATCTTGTTTACCCCTAATACACTTATAGAGCGAATACATATGTATTTATGTACATATATATATATATATATATATATATATATATATATATATATATATATATATATATAAATCAGAATATACACAAGAGTATCAATTCTGAGGCTATATGGCCCTGTAGTAACCAATTTGTCTACTCGGTCTCCCAGGAGTATAGGCAGAGGGGTATGGAGGGAGGGTTGTGAGACTAAAGGACGAGATGGACATCAGATACAGAACATTATGGTAAGTACATAACTTCTTTATGTGATATTGTCAGCTTCATCTTTATTCTCACTGATGGGACCACGTCCCAAGCAACCTGACTCTTGGGTGGCTCATGGGAGAATATTTCTCAGAACCATAGAGCCAAAAGAGGCTCTACTCCTAGAGGCCAAATCCACTTTGTAATGAGTGATAACAGTACAAGATTTTGCCCAAGTTGCTGCAGCACAGATATTGTCTAATGGTAACCTAGCTGGAAAGGCTGCAGACGTGGCTACAGACCTTGTGAAATGAGCTTTAACAGTATTTTGAAGGGCTCTGTTCTTTGAATTATAAATGTAAGATATGCATAGTGTAAGCCATTTAAATAAGGTAACTTCTGTGACTGGTTGACCTTTTTTAATATCAGAGTAAGAGATGAAGAGCTGATCTGATTTTCTAAATTCATAAGTTCTATCTAAGTAGAAATATAACTGCTTATTAACATCTAGGAGATATAGTGAATATTCTCCTTTATTTTAGAAGTTAGGGAAGAAAACTGGCAACTCTGTAGATTGATTGAGGTTACTTTCCGACACAACCTTCAGTAGAAATGAAGGGTTAGTGCTTAAAAAAACTCTGTCCTTATGAAAAACTAGGTATGGGGACTTGGAAGACAAAGCTTGTAATTCACATACTCTCCTAGCTGAAGTAATAGCCACTTTAAAGAGTGTTTTCCGGGAGAGATATTTCAAATCACAGGTAGCAGATGGTTCAAAGGGGGACAGATAAATGTTTTACAAAACAAAATTCAGATCCCAGGGTGGTGACGGGTTCCTGTATGGGGGGGGGGTCTTATCATTGTAGTTCCCTTTAAGAATGTCTTACAACGTCTGTGTGACATGATACTAGAACTATTTTCTCCTATATGGAAATTTGAAATTGCTGCCAACTGGACTCTAATAGTGGCTGCAGCAGCTCGTTCATTGAAATGTTTTGTCAAAAATTCTAGAATAGATTGTAGGGGTGCAGAAAAGGGATCTGTCTGATTACTGCTGGCCCATGTAACAAATCTCTTTCATTTAATTCTGTACAGTTTTCGTGTAGGTGCTTTATGGGAAGATAACAAACTATGTTTGCCTGGAGAGTGAACGAGAGGAAACCTGGTGATCAGGGGAACTGTAGCAGCCAAGCTGTTAGTTTGAGACTGTCCAGGTTGGGATGGACGATTCCTGATGGGTGAGTTAGAATGTCTGGAGCAGGGTCCAGAATCCATGGTTCATCCCAAAGATGAGGCTGAAGAAAGGGAAACCAGATTTGACCAGGCCAATAGGGGCAATCAGGATTATTGTCATCTGCAACAAACTTGCTTTCTTCAAAAACTTAGGGATTACACAGATTGGAGGAAAGGCATAAAGAAGTCCTGGAGGCCATTCGTGAACAAGTGACTCCCTTGTGGGAGGGGTCAGGACAAAGTAGTTGCTGCATATGGCATTGGTGGGTGATGCAAAGAGATCGCAGCAAGGCTGGCCCCATTTCCAGAACATCTCTTCCGTAACTTTCTGACTGAGGGACTCAATTTGTCTGCAATCACACTGGATTTCCCTGGGATGTGTGTTGCTATCAGGAAGCTGTTGCCCATTGCCAGACACTCAGAGCTTTTCAACAAAGGGGGTAAGATCTGGTTTCCCCGTTTGTTTATGTATCAGACTACGGACATATTGTCTGACTGGATTGCTATTGTTCCTACAGGGAGAGTGTCTTGAAATGCTTGCAACGCTAAAAGCACCACCCTCATTTCCAGGATGTTTATATGCAAGTGTTCCTCATGTTCCTGCCAGAAGTCTTGGACTGTCTTCCCTAGATAATGCCCCCCCCCCTATCTGGGAAGTGTCTGTGGTCACCGTGGCCTAAGGTTGAGGGAGGACGAAATACTAATGGAGAGTGAATCCACCATTGAAAATCCTTTTTGTAGGTGTTGGTTATCATCATTTTGTGAGACATTGGAAGTTCCAAGATTGACCATTGTGCAGAAAGCAACCATTGAAGTATTCTCATATGAAGATAAGCTAGGGGAATGAGTACAATAGGCACAGCCATTTTCCCCAGTACCTGAAGAACTAGTTTTGCAGAAGCTCATGTCTTCCTGATTGGCAATTGTACATAATGGCGGAGATCAACTACACTGTCTTGTGGGAGTCTCGCTATCAATGTAGTTGCGTTTACCTCTGCTCCTATGAAGACTAAGTTTTGAAATAGCTCTAGAGCAGATTTTTCATAATTTATGGTAATACCTAGTGAGTAGCAAAGTTGAAGGGTATAGTTCCTGGCTTCTAGCAGAAGATGCCTGGTCAGGGTGGTTATGAGCCAGTCGTCCAGATATGGAAACACCTGAAATTCTCTGTGTCTCAGGTGAGTTGTCACTACTGCCATGCATTTGGTGAACACTCTGAGGGCTGTAGTGAGGCCAAAGGGCGGAGCTCGAAATTGGAAATGAATGTCTCCTAGCCAGAAGCACAAGAACCTTCTGGATCACATTTCCATTCAAATGTGGTAGTACGCATCCTGAAGATCTATAGAGCACATCCAATAGTCTTTTTCCAGGAATGGAAGTATCGACTGCAATGTCACCATCTGGAACATGGTCTTTTTCACCAACTTGTTCATATTGCTGAGGTCCAAAATGGGTCTCCAGTTCCCTGTTTTCTTTGGAACTAAAAAGGATCTTGAGTAAATTCCGGATCCTCTCTAGTCTGCGGGGACTTCTTGGATTATTCTTTTTCTTAGCAACTTTTGGATCTCCAGGGCTGCTTGTTCTTTTTGACTGGGTGGAATATCTGTAACTGATTTGTTTGCAGGATTGGGAAAGGAGAAAGGGATGGTATATCCTCTGGATATTATGTCCTGCACCCATTTGTCATTTGTTATGTTTTGCCAGGTTTCATGGAGCAAAGACAATCGACCCCCAACTGCCTACAGCAGTGAACAATTGGACAACTCATTCAGGAGTGCTGGAAGGGACTATCAAAGAAAGATTCTCTGGAACCCTGATTTTGCAGACCTCCCCTGTTGCAAGGTTGGCGTCTTCCATTATTGCCCCCCCCCCCCTCTGCCTCTGGGACAACTTTCACCCTGTGTGTCTTGGAAAGACCTTTGAGGTTTATTGAACCACATTTTCCCACTACCTCTCTGATCCTTAGGGAAGGGTCTGGCAGGTGTGGAAAAATGTACTCCAATGGCAAACAAGGTCTCCCCCTCAGAAAAAAGTGAAAAGCCATCAAAAGGGGTGTTCATGAAGGAAGACTTGAAGAGCTTCACAAAATCGCAAAGGTGCATCCAGGCCTGCTTCCTGAGATTGATGCCTGAACCCGCCGCTCTACTCACTTCCTCTGCTGCATACGATACGAGTCTCATGGACGAGTGGACAATAGAATTAAGGGTGGCGAGCTGAGCGCTGACTTTATCTGCTGCTGCTGTGTCAGCTACAGCTCCCTGGAGGGATTCTGAGAGTTCCTTTAACAGTCCCTCTGTAGTCTAGTGAAGTGGGTAAGGTAGTTCAGTGAACACAAGGAAAAGGTTGCTGATGAAAAGACATGCTTCCCATACCTATCCATGTTCCTAGAATTCTTATTAGGAGGAAGGATAGAGGAACTGGTCTCAGACAGTTCTTTTTTGGTAGCCACCGCCACGTTCATGGCATCGACTGCTACACCTTTTGTCAGAAAGGACTTATCTTTTGCAGCTGTAATGTGCTTATCCATTCTCCTAGGAGTAGGTTCTATGGAGTCTGGGGTCTCCCAAGTCTTCTGAGGGATTAACTCAATAAGCTTGTTGGAAGGAGGGGGTCACCCAAGAGGTTGAAGGGCAAACTCCAAAGGCTTTCAGATGCACCAATTCCACAGCCAAAGATGTTGTGGACTGCCAGTCACCTTTCTGCTTCAAAATTTCCAAGATATCTCCGAAGGAGACATCTGCAGGAGGTGACCGTGGGGACCCTTCTACTTCATCTAAATTGGTGTCAGACATGCTAAGACTCCTCTGGGGAGTCAAGGTGCTTCCTCTTCTGAGGGACCTCCTCAGTGGGATATTCTGGAGAGGTTTCAGAAGGGGGGGTCCCCTGTTGGACATCCTTAGACCTTGGGTCTCTGCGGTCCTGTGAAAGGGGTACATGAGAGGCCAAAGGCACCAGAGCAGAGCTGGGAGGAAGATCCAAGGAGGCTGTGTCTGAGAATGGGAAGTAGTCAGAACTCTCCTCATAACTTCAAAGGCAGTCCGCCCCTGGTCCAAAGAACTCCCTGGATCTGATAAATGAACTGTTGGAGCCAACAGAACCTCCACAGCAGAAGACAGAAGCTTCAAAGCATAGGTAGGAGCTGAACTCACCCATGCCAAAGACCCCACAGGCAGGGTCGGACCCGGAGAGATCCAAACCAGTTCCACAGACCTGACCGGAAAGATTCAGCTCCCAGAGGTTTCCTGCTCTGACTGAGCGGAAACACTCAGGACAGTTATCAGATTTGATACAGATACTAGCTGGATGTCAGAATCTTCCATTTCCAAAACTGAAGGATGGATCAGAGGAGGAGCAGGTGCTGAAGGGAAAGACTGTGTCTGATCCGATACCTGTGGGTTCGGATCCAATAACAATTTGGTCAAGGCCGGTGACTTCAGAAGCCTTTGCACCACCCTATCCACATCTTTGTCAGATAGACTTCTGTTTGACCATGTAGAGAGGGTTGGAGACCTAGATCTTGTTAAGAAGGGTGATGGTATCAGTTCCAAGGAAGGAGATCGGCTCCGATACCTAAATTCCATGGGCAAATTAGTCTTCAGAGCCAAGGATTCAGATGAAGACTTCGGAGCTGAAGGTTCTGATTGCTCCGAGGGAGTCTTCAATGCAATTTGAGCTGTCTGCTCTGTAGGTTCAGTCAGAGTCGATAGCTTAGTAGCTTTCTGTTTTGGCTCCAAAAAAGAATTTAGAGCCGAAGAATGTTGTTTTAAAGATTTTTCTGATTTGGGTGAAGTAGAGCCGGACGTTATAGCCTCAGGAAAAAGGGGTTTTTAACAACCCCTTTAAAATAAGCTTGCTCTTGCACCCCATGAGCGCTGTTTGGTTGAATCCATGACAAATTGAACAGGACTCTTGCAGGTGAAGAGGTCCAAGCAATACACACATAAAGTGTGTGAATCGCTGAGGGGCAACTTCTTCCCACATTGCTCACACTTTTTAAAGCCAAGAGGCTTCCCTTCTTTTCAAGACATTTTAATGAGAAAACACATTCACACGTATACCAGACAAGGCCTAAACAGGACAGAAGATAGGAAGGAAAAGTTTTTTTTTTTAAATCTAATTGTCCTCCAACTTAAAATGACGAAGGCGAAAGGGGGCAGAAAAGATTGGGGTGGGTAAGAAAAAATGATCTCTAACTAAAACGGATGTTAGTTAGACATTCTCTAGCTTAAACGGATGCTAACCACTGAAGGAAATTGTACAGACAGTAAAATTAAATTTCACTCACTCTAAAGGGTAAAGATAAATAAAGAATTATAATAGGAGAAAATTAGGGTACAATAAATAAGTACTACAGCAGAGATAAAATAGAAAATAGACATAGCGCAGAGCTTTGCTATGTAGAACCTCCTTCACACAGCGGCAAACGAGATCTGTGGAAGCTAGGGGGTTGCATTATGGGTAAGGAAGGATACCCTTGAGCTTTGCTGAAGGCCTTGAACTTTAGAAATGGCTGAGATGGATCTGATGGATTGAATCCAACCCATCAGTGAGACTAAAGGTGAGACTGACAACATCACATCTTATTTTTAATGAGCGTAACAAATTTTCATAATCTTATTTTACTATAGATTTGTGGATGACGTGCTTAAAGTGTGGAATAATACTGATGTCAGCATTTCAGATTTTATACACTATTTAACATCTATTACAATTTTTATAAGATTTCAGAGTACCTCATCCTGTTCAATTATTAATTTGCTAGAGGTACATTTAAATAAAACATGTGATGGATTAATAAACACGCATGTACATACAAAAAATGTAAATAAAAATGCCTATTTGTATAGATCCAGCATGCATCTGCCCCACATATTCAACAACACTGTTTGACATAAAATGCTATGGTTATCAAGACTGAATACAAATATTAAAGTTTTGTAAAACAATTAGATGTCCTAATAGATGATTTTAAGATCAGAGGATATGATGAAACTTTTCTGCACAATAAGAAAGTTATGATCATCAATAAACAAACTAACTCAGCAAGTTCAATATTTGGTACTCACTCCAAAGTTACTTCTACAAAAAAAATAAAAAAACGTGATCTAAAATTAAGATTTAATCTGACACACAGCAAGCATTCACATTATATTAGAAGTATTACAAAAAGCACTGCCATACCTTATATGTTTTGGACCCTCAGTAGTTTGCTATCTGATCAACCTAATTTTGGATATAAATGTGCACAAAATCTGAAACAAAAACTCTGTTATAAAGAACAAACATTTTTAAAAGTCTTAGACATAGCCAAAACACAAATACTTTTCCCGGTAGTAAATGTAGCTTTTCTAAATTTATAACCAATTTGGTTAGCCTTCCACTGGTAAATCTTACTTTTGCAAAGCTTAAGCAGATTGTGGCCCAAAAATGTGTATTACTTGGTGAAGTGTGCATCCTGATCTGCATTTTATGTAGGTAAAACTAATAGTAAACTAAAAGAGCATATTTGTGGTCTATCTGACATACGATGTGGTGTAACAAACAATGCATTATACAAACACATTGCAGAACAAGGTCCAACTCATACTTTCGGTTTTATGGTTTTACAATTAGTTTTTGAAAATGAACAAGGTGGTGACATTATCAGTTACATCTGAAAAATGTAGTTCAACAGTGGATAAACCAATCAGATCCAGCTTCATATAGGCCTATTTCAGTTCGAAACTGTGATTATAAAGTGTTTATGTCTATAACAATGACAAATGTGTTGCCAAAATTGATAGATATGGATCAATGTGGTTTTGTGGAGGAGAGGTAAACATCTGACAACATTAATAGAACAATGATGATTCAGAGGGAGCAGAATGTAAGAAAATACCACTATTGTTGGTGGCTCTTGATGCAAAGAAAGTGTTCAACAAAGTAACCTGGGATTTTATGAGTACGGCAATGGAAGTATTTGCATTCTCTGACACAATAAGGCTAATTTGAAGGATATATGAAGGATCAGAGGCAAAAACTGAAGTGTGTGTGTGGAGTGTCGTCTCTGAAAAGTTCTGCTTGAACAGAGGAACCAGACAGGGGTGTCCTCCTTACCCTTTGTTATTTACATTATATTTAGAACTACTGGCAAAGAAAATAAGAGACTTAGAAATTCAAGGATATAATTGGCATGGTAATCAAAAAAGTTGTCTTTGTTTACAGATGATATTATTTTGCGTCTGATAAACAAAAAAGGACACGTCAGTATTAGTGAACATTCTTAGACAGTTTCAAGTCTTTTTGGGATACAAAATTAATGAGGATAGAACAAAGGCAATAACTGTGACTATGTACCCACACATGAAATGTTTCAGCAATACCCATATTTATGGGGACATGATAAAATAAAACACTTAGGAGTACAGGTTAAAAAGGATTCCGTTGTGGCAGCTAAGGATATCTGGGAAGAAACTAAACAAAAGATAATATAAAAACTGAGAAACTGAAAACTCTGTTTTATGGAAATGGATAGCAAAATATAAGCAATGAAAATGTTTTTAAGTCCCTTTATCGTTTTACACAGGTTAGGAATATTTTTTATCAACCAGAGGAGAATATGCAGCAAAACCACACTGAGAAGTTGCAGACAGCAATTAATAAAGAGTTGAAGGGTTTTATCTGGGAGGGGAACAGTGCAAGAGTCAAGTGGGATAAGCTGATCTTTCCAATGGAACAAGGTAGTTTGGGATTACCTGATTAAATGTAACCAGAGCTATACAGTTAATGTTCTTATACATAGCACAAGCAGAAAACTATATTCAAAGGAGAAAAGGATGATGATGAAACTGGATTGAAGCTCTATAAATAAGGAGAGACTGGTATTTTGGATGCAGATCCTTGAGGAGAATAACAATAGATGTACAAAATATTATATTCATAAAGTAGCAGAAAGTATTCTAAGAACTAAGCCAACATGGAAATGGAGAAAGGAGATTCTTCCCATAGAGATGGTTGCAATTAGGAGTACAGAAAATAGGTGTGAGGAGGCTGGAATTTACTGGCAAATGAACCATAGTATTGGGAGCATATAATTAGATAGAGAAAGGTAACAGAATGGGAACAGGCCAAGAATACATTTGGGCTGCAGCTACACACCACCTTTCCTATCGATGATTGATATCAAGAGTATAGGAAAAGAGAAAAGGAAAGTACAGTTGTGTGCACTTACCATAAATGTAGATGTTCGAGTGTATTCACTGTTGCAGTCATTGCATTTGGGTTATCTGCTTGCAGTAGCCCTCAGTCGGCCCGAGTAACAAAGTCTTGGGTCCTGCGTCAGTTGCTGTCCCATCCTCCATGACGTCGGGTAGTCAGGGGTATAAAGCATGCAGCCGATGCCATTACATCAGTTTTTCTTGCCCCAGATGTCAGGTGCCCCCATAATGGGAAGCAATTATATATACATAAGGTTACACCTCAAACAAAAAAGCAAATACACCAAAAAGCTTTAAACATAGAAAGCAAGAATAGAGGTATAACCAATAGATGTCAGGAGGCTGGAGGGAGGGTAACTAGGACTGCAACAGTGAATACACTCGAACATCTACATTTATGGTAAGTTTACACAACTGTACTATGTTCTTTGTGTTTCACTGTTGCAGGCATCACATTTGGGTATATTCCCAAAGCTAAGGATGGGAGGAGGAAAAGAGATAGCATTAGGACCAGCTATAGGGCCCTGCAAGACTACAGTGGCAAAGCCAGCCCTGGATTTAGAGAAAATTGGCAAATGGTAAAGCTTGGTGAAGGTATGTACAGAACTCCAGGTAGCAGCTTCTAGGATGTCCCTGGTAGGGACACCTCTGAGAAAGGCTGTAGAGGTAGATGCAGCTCTGGTACAATGTGGTCTAATCCCCTGTGGGATAGGCTTTCCATGGTGTTTATAGCAGAAATGAATGCAATGGCCTATCCACTTAGAAATGGTTTGCTTTGAAATGGCCTTCCCCTCTGCCTCTGCAGCAAATGTAACCAGCAGTTGTTCAGATTTCCTGAGAGGTTTAGTCCTGTCCAAATAAAATCTAAGTTGTCTGTGCACATCTAAGGAGTGCAGAATTCTCTCCCCTTTGTTCTGTGGATTAGAAAAGAAGGTTGGCAAATGAATTGACTAATTAAGAGCCACACTGGATACCACCTTGGGCAAGAAGGAGGGATTGGTCCTGAGGGACACCCTATCCACATGAAAAATGATGAAAGGCTCCACTGCCATGAGGACCTGTAATTCAGACACCCTTCTAGCTGAAGTGATAGCTAAAAGGAAGACTGTTTTCCAAGAAAGGAATTTCAACTCTGCATTTGCAGCTGGCTCAAAAGGAGGTAGAGTGAGTTTTTCCAATACAAAGTTAAGGTCCCAGGCTGGAGTAGGAGCTCTCCTGGGTGGTCTTACATTTTTGGCCCCTCTGAGGAACTGCTTCAGCAGTGGATGAGAACAGATGGGGTGGTTCTGTGTTGTACTGAGCTGAAATAGCTGAGGCATGAATTTTGATGGAGGAAAAAGAAAGGCCCTTGTGCAACATCTCAGTTAAGTATTCAAGAATCTGAGGTAAATTGGACGCTGCTGTGTCCATCCCCTGAGTTTGGTTCCAGGAACAGAATCTTTTCCATTTTTCAGCATAGGATTTTCTAGTACTAGGCCTCCTTGCCTCCAAAATTACATGCAACACTTGCTTACTGAGGGATGGTAAAGGAGAGATCAGGTAATCAGTCAGGCTGCCAGGTTCAGGGTTTAAAGCTGTGGGTGCAGAATCTGGCCTTCCTGCTGAGACAGCAGGACAGGGGTCTGAGGCAGGTGCCATCGTGCTAGCAGTGACACACTGCACAAAAGGGGGTACCAGTGATGGCATGACCAGTCTGGTGCAATCAGTATCATCCTTGGTTTGTCCTGTTTGATCTTTAGTAGTACCTTGGAGAGAAGAGGCAGAGGGGGAAAGGCATAAACTGAAAGGTTTTCCAGGTGAAGGACAGGGCATCCACTTTCCAAGCTTGTTTGTGGGGAGTCCTTGTGCAGAATTTTTTCAGTTGGTAGTTCTGGGGGAAGGCAACAAGTCTATATTTGGGCTCCCCCATTTGTTTCTCGACATGTTGAATATCCTTGGTTCCAGTTTCCACTCGTGTGGGTCCATGAGATTTCTGCTTATATCATCTGCCAGTGTGTTTAGCTTTCCTGACAGGAATTGAGCCTGTAGGTGCACTTGGTAGCTCAAGGCTGTGTTCCACAGAGCCATGGCTAGTCTGCAGAGAGGGTATGAGTGGGTTCCCCCCGCTTGTTTATGTACTACATAACCGTGGTGTTGTCTGTCTTTACCATTAATTGTCCTGGAAGAATGTGGTCCTTGAAGGCTGTCAGAGCATTCTGTACAGCTAACAATTCTTTCTGATTGATGCACAGGTGCATTTGACTTGGGTTCCATTTGCCCTGAATGCACTTCCCTGCCAAGTGAGCCTTCCATGCATAGTCTAATGCATCTGTTGTTAGGGTTTGGGCGGCAGGGGGTAGAGTGAATGGCAGTCCCTTGTTTTGGTGACAGGTGTCTGCCCACCAAAGGAACTCTATCTGTAGACAAGGAATGATAAGAAGCATTGTTTCTAGATCCTGAGAATGCTGACACCATAGGCTTTTTAGATACCATTGTAGCTTCCTCATATGCAGTCTTGCATATGGAATTAGTAGAATACAGGAAGCCATGAACCCCAGGGCTTGCAGTATTTTCCTGGCAGATAGCTGGGTCTTTGTGGCTAGTAGTTTGAAGTAGGCTGTCAAATTAACTTGTTTTTCTGGCGTGAGAAAGACCATCTGGGAAGTTGTGTTCAAGCTTGCTCCCAGGAATACAATTTGTTAGCAGGGTACAAGATGTGCTTTCTTTTTGTCTATAGTGTACCCCAGGGAAGTTAGCAGTTTCTGTACAAACACTAGATGATTCAATAGTATGCCCTGGTTTTCTGCCTGAATTAGACAATCGTCCAGGTATGGATATATCTGGATATTTCTTTGCCTGCAAAATGCAATGACTGGAGCTAGGCACTTTGTGAATACCCTGGGCACAGTAGATAAGCCAAAGGGCAGTGCAGAGAACTGATAGTGCATGTATCCTGCTTTGAAACATAGGTATCTTCTACAGGATTCCCTTACTGGGATGTGCAGGTAAGCTTCCTTTAAATCCAGTGTTGCCAACCAGGCATCTTTGCCTAGCATAGGAAGCAGTTGGTGAAGAGTTAGCATCTTGAATTTTGGAATCACCAAAAATGTGTTTAGGATAAAGAGGTCCAGTGTAGGACGCCATGAGTTGTCTTTTCTGGGTACCAGGAAAAGTCTTGAGTAGAAACCTTGTCCCCCTTCCTCTTCTGGGACAGGTTGAATAGCCCTTATGCTTAAGAGAGCAAGAATTTGCTTTTGAGCCTCCGCCCACTGATTTGGGGGTAGGTCTGGCCAATGGTTTGGGGTTGGTAAGGAGTGAAAGTGGAATCTGTATCCTTGGTAAACTATATTTAAAACCCATTTGTCCTGGGTAATGTGTTCCCAATTTTTTGCCTACTGGGCAATCTTTCCCCCTAAGGGAACAGTCAGTTGTGCAGGGCTTGGAAGATTTAAAGTTAAGTCATTGAGACAGTTTATCATAGGGGGAGTCTTACCACTCCCTGCTTTGGAAGTGGGAGCCCCCCACTGCTTAGCCCTGTGAGTACCTTGGGACTGAAGTCTGGGTGTTCTGCTGGTTCTGGGTTTGGACTGAGAATGCCTGGAAGAGGCAGGAAAGGACCAATTTTTTTGAGGGCCAATACCTACTAAATCTGGGAGGCTGTACTTGCAGGAAATCTTTAACAGTTTGCATAGATTTAGCTTTTTCCAATCTTTTTAAGTACTTCTTCTGCTTTATTGCCAAACAGGTGGTCTTGGTTTAAGGGAGCATCCAACAATTTAACTTTAACATGATCTGGCAAAGATTGCTCCTTAAGCCAAGCATGCCTTCTAAGTACAGACCCAGTAACAGCAGCATTGCAAGATGCCTCTAGTGAATCAAAACCACATTGTAAAGTATGTTTTCCAACTTGTTCAGCAGAATGCATTAAATCCTGTAAGTCTTTATTTTCAGCACAGTCAAGAATCAAAATCAATTTCTGTTTAAGCAATCCAATAATATGCTGCTGATACTTCAACATATGAAACTGTCAGTTTAAGGCCCTAATGGCCAAGGTTGCAGAAGTGTATACCATTTTATCCCATCTATCCAGCGCCCTGGAATCTCTATCAGAAGGGGTAGGATTTTTGGCAGTAGTAGCCTTAATGCCCTTGGATCCCTGTGAAATGGTCTCAGGATCCACAGTAGGATTTTTAAAAAGGAACTTGTGAGAGTCAGGAACCCTGTAATATCTATCAGGTTTTCTGGGAGCAGGAGGTAAAGAATCAGAGGCCAAGCTAGATTCCGAAAAGGCATCATCAACAATGTTCCGTACAGGGAGGATAGCTAAAGGCCTGTGTTGGGGCAGGAGTAAGAAATCCCTAAGCCTCTTTTTAGAGTCAGAGTAATCCTGGCTTTTCCAGCGAAAATGCTCCCTAAGAGACTGCAAGGTTTCACCAAAAGAGAAAATCCTCTGGAGGGGAAACAGAGGGAATAGAGTCCACTGCATCAGAATCCTCATAGGTAGATAAGGGTAAATTCTGGTCATCAGAAGAAACAGAAATTTCAGAATCCTGATCAGAAGAATCACAAGCAAACTCTGTCATACGTCTCTTAGAGGGGGAAGGTTGGCTTCCCCCGATTAAAGTAATAAGGTATTCAGCCATTCTTATCATTTGTTTTTTAGGCATAGAGGCCTGACCATGCATTCTGGGCATCGGTTTTCTAGGCATGGATCAAGTTTTAGGCCTTGAAGAAGAAGATGGCGTCAGTTTAATATGCAAGTCAGTAGGCCTGAATACACTCTCAGAAGCCGGTGCCTGCACAGCGGCTCCGGACCCATCCAAGGTAGAGACATCTGCAGGTTCCACAGTTGAGGCATCTCGCGGCATACAGAACTCCAAATGAGTGTCAGTAGAGGCCTGAAAATCTGAAATACCGTGTATCAGGGGCTGCGAAAGCACCTCACTGAGTACCAGCGAACTGGCGACTAGCTTAGGAGAAGCGTCGTCAGCAGCTTTGGACCTATGCAGTCTGTCTCTGTCTTTATCTTTGCATTTTTTCAGGATGTCGGTTGTTGGGTGGCTTTCTGAAGCCATATCTGGATAATTGAACTGAGCATCAAAATATTTAGAAGCGTAAATATACTGATGACGAATACTTCGTTGTTTAAGTAAGGCACAAAACCGACAGCGAGGTATGTCGTGGTCAGGGCCTAGGCAAGAAATGCAGTACGAATGAAACTCTTTATAAGGTATTTGCTTTCCACAAGAAATACAGTTATTGACTTTTACTGACATTGATTTAGAGCAAGAAAAAGTTTCCCCAATGGGGTACTTAGCTTAGTTGAAGACTTCGGTTCTGAAACTCGAAAACTTCAGAAGTCGGCCGACCAGCATTTGCAAACTGCTTCTGTTTCGGGCACTGCACGGCAAGAAAGACTGATGTAATGGCGTCGGCTGCATGCTTTATAACCCTGACTACCTGACGTCATGGAAGATGGGACAGCAACCGACGCAGGACCCAAGCTTTGTTATTCAGGCCGACTGAGGGCTATTGCAAGCAGATAACCCAAATGTGATGACTGTAACAGTGAAACACAAAGAACATCATGGGATCCAAAAAGAAGGACCATCACTAGTAGAGTTTTTAGTTGACTATAGAACAGAAGCTTCTTTTAAAAAAATATATAATTAGTAGAGCATTTGAAACATTCCATGATAACAACAGGAATCAATCAGAAGATATTAGAAAGGACTGGGAAGAGAAACTATAGAAGCAATTCACAAATAAGCAATGGGAGGATGTATGGCTCCCAAATATGTAATAGAGTCTAGAAGATTTAGCATGTTTGTTAGGAAGGGTTTGCATATGAATTTTATACCCCAAGCAGACTCCAAAGAATTTTTCCTCTGGTAAATTGCAAATGTTGGAGGTGTGATGTGGAAGAAAGAGGTAATTGGGAACATATTTTCGGAAGTGTAATGAGTTGGCAGACTTTAAATATTCCCTGTGAGCAATTTGGTGTAAGTAAGGAAATGATTTTTTGAGCTGTGATACATGATCTGAATTGCCTAGACATACTAAGACCTTGCTGAGTTTAGTTCAGGCGGCTGCCAAAAAAGTAATATATAGCAAATTGAAATGATAGTCTAAACCAACTATATGAGAAGTAGTGAATACAGCACCAGAGATAAAAGAACTGGAAGTGGGATCTTTATGAAAGAGTAGGAGCATAAAAAATGGGGATTGTGGGAAAATACATGCAGAATAAAGTTTTAGATGAGGAATGAAGTTGAAGGTAAGGCAGGAACTGAATGAGCTATGTAATGTTCAATTGACAATGATTGTATAGAAGATTACATGTGATTTTATGTTTGCAACTGAAAGTATGTCAATATGGTTTATTTTCATTTATATAAATGTGTGATTACCTATGTCATAAGTGATAATTCAATAAAAATGTTTTTGTTTAAAAAAATTAGACAACTGTGACAACAGAGACCTGCACAATACCTTCACTTCAAATGTTAGTGAGAAAAGACAACAAAGGTAAACAGCTGTATTAAAAACATAGACACACAGCTAATGCAAAACATGTAATAAAAGCACTCTGCCAAAAACAAGTACCTTGAAAAGAATAAAACAGTTAGTTTCCATTAATTACTGAAGTAGATTACCAGCAGACTCCCCTTCTAAACAGAGTAGAGGGGAAGTATCAGATTCTGATTTTTCCATAGAAACTGAAATCCTTAGTGCCCAGATGAATTCACTGAGAGTACTTAATCCTGCAGCTGATCTAGATGGTGATACTGAATGTACCATAAGTGTGCTATACCTGAGGACTGGGCTCCCTATTACACTGTCGCAGATGCAGGTTGTCGAATGTATCTTTGTCGAACTGAAAAGTGTGAAAAGGCAAAATAGCGAAGCGGCTTTTCAACAAATTCTTTCCCTGGGAAAGAATTTGTTTGGCCTCTTTCTCTACTTTGCATTTTCAGCATTGTAGTGCGATCTCAGAGTTGATATATTTAAGTAGCGGGTGTGTGGGGGGCACAGCCCCCCCACATTAAGGGGTGTAGGGGGCAAAACCCCCCACATTATGTAATATTTTACAGGGTTTTTTTTTCCGGAACAGCTATTTTTTTCCCTTGAAAAAAAAAATCGCTGTTCTGAGGTTTCAACATTGTAAGCTTTCGCTTACATAGGGTCGATTATGTGTCGTTCGCTCTTCTGAGTGTGCAATATCACAATATAGACCTAAGGACTGCAGCAGATTTCTAAACTACAGTACATTCTTCCCCTCCTACATGAACACATTCTGCTAAATATGTCAAAATATTAAAAAGAAATGTACAGCTACAAAACCCTACAATTGCAGATTTAAGAGCTGTTTTGAAAGCTTCAATGCCACCTGACATTTTCAAGAAAATATGGGTAAAATTCAACATAGGTAATAGTATAGATGGGTTTCTTATCGTTAGTGACAATTTGGTAAAAGCTATTACTATAGCACGGCTTCCAACACCAAACTGGGCAATAATTAAAGCAATTGATCAAAAAGAAAATGACACCCAAAACCTACAGAGGGACCACCAGTCTCCACATTGTTAGCAGCTTTTGCAGCAAGCTTAGTACCACCAATTCAGGAACAAGCAAAGAAAGTTTGTTTAAACTGGCCAAGTTTAGGCATTCATTAGACTGTCAACCAATAAGAACATGTGGAGACAATATAGTTAGAGAAGAAAAGGAACAAAAAAATTTAGTAGGCATTCTGTATAACAGTTTCATACTATCTCATGGGGCAGGGAAGGGGGAGAAGGAATTACTGAGGAACACATAGATTTAGATTCTTTTAACCACAAATCCCAGGATGATATCAACAACATTTTTTTTACCCATATATGTCACCACAAGCCCCATAATGTGAGCCATGACTTCACAATTGCTTTAATTGTGGACAGGCTGGACAATGGTGTAATGAATGCCAACTAGTGACACATACAAATGTGTCAAATGTCCAAGTGACACAACAATCAGAAAGACACCCTCCAATTTGGAGTAGTATTACTTGGCATCCACCAGTGTGGCAACAAGATCATTAGGCCAGTCATGACAGGAAACTTGGCTATTTCCTTTGATACTAGTAGACCAAGAAGTTCCCTTTGTAATGTTATGGTGTGTAACTCTTCTCTTCCTTTTATTGTTAACACAAGAGCAACCAGATCAATGAGGAGCAACCAGGTCAATGATTATTTCAGCAAATGCTTAGAAATCTACCACTCTCCACTAAAACAGTGTGAGGGGTGGAAGTGCCCAGATTTCCTCTGGACTATCCAGAAACTAAGCCCATTCATATCCAAATAGGCCCATTAAAAGAACATGATGCTTTTATTGCATGAATTACCGCTCTATTAAACCTTTTAGGCAAAGATGTGTTATGCAAGTTACAATGTACTGTCTATTGCACTCCAGATGGAATTTTCCTTAAAATTCTGAATGAACCATCTCCTTTGGAACTACACTCAACTGATATTTGTTCAGATGAGGATACCCTTTTAGGTGTAATGATATCAGAAAAGAATGCAGATATTGCAGATTTGGAGGGATTGGAAACAGTCAGTCCACAGCTCTGGGCTTCTCACGGAAATGAGGTAGAACTCATAAAGGATGCAGAATCTGCAAAGGTAGTTATAAAACCTTCTGTGCTCCTACCTATGGTAGCCCACTATCCTATGTCAACTGCAGTATGAAAAGGAATCAAACCTGTCATTTCTGCATTACTCCCAACTCAAAATCCATGCAGCATGCTTATATTATCAGTCAAGAAACCAAGCAAAAGCACTTATGGGTTTGGGCAAGATCTTTGAACATTCCAAACAGAACAAGAACCAGGACTCCTGAAACTCTGTCCCGAATCACATTTAATGAAAACAATAAAACAATAAAACAATGACTGCAACAGCAGAAAGACAATAAAATACCTTCTAAAAATAAAAACTCTCCATAGTTAAGCGCTTTCATCATATCTTGACCTCTTCAGAACTGTGAATGAGAAAAACTACAACCTACTTTAAAATGCTTGAATGACGTCAGCTATTCATAACACACCCCTTTACAACAACCAATCATCGAACATACAGAACTAACAGCAAACCCAGTTCTGAAGCATAAAATGACAACTACTTCAAAATCCAATATTGTAGCAATGATAAACTTGTCCAACTGCTTAAAACAGTCAAATGCAAGCTGCTCTTGCCTGCAATTCACTTGCAATCGAAATGTTGGCGTTCCGCCCTGGTGCACTCGCAGCATCTAACCTAAGCTGCCATTTAATTTCCTGTTGTAATAGCTTGTTTCTCCAATCACCTGGATATGCCCCCAATTCAATTTGCTCCAAGATCAACAAACTAAACTTTTTAAAATGCATGCAAGTACTCGCATGTCTAGCCAAGGCACTTTTACTGTCTTTGTGCCGCTGTGGTCGTACTAGTATATCCTCTTATTTAATGCATTCTGAGTTTTACCTACGTAAAAAGTACTGCACGAATCACAGGTAGTTAAATAAACTATGCGTTCAGACCAACAGTTAAACTTTCCCCTTTTGCATATGCCATTAAGTCTTGTCTTCCAAAAGTTATCAGGATCGAAGTTGATAAAACAACACTGATTACACCGCCTACATTTCAAAGTAATCGGAAAACCAAAAACAGTTGGTTTAGTAGGGATTTCCACCAGTTGTTTGATGTTCTTCTTGTTCCTAAATGTAAATGAGGGCCCATCCTGAAAATACCTACAAATCAAAACATCTTGCTGCAACAAAAAACAATTCTTCTGTATGATCCCCTAAATTTCTCTGGAATCTAAGGACAAATGCAACACCATGTTGGTCTGGAAGTTGCAGTGGTTGTCATGTCTACCAAAATCCTTGATACTATATAAAATAATGGGGACATATTTGTCTTTCCTACCAGCCCACACCTTTTCCTGTATCACCGTAATAAGAGGTGAAAGGTATTCCCTTTCCAAAAACATAGCTTTCGACTGCTCAAAGCTATCCATACACTTAGTATCATCAGATGTCAGTCGTGAAATATGAATAAATTGACTTTTGATAATACCCTTCTTTTGATGAAGAGGGTGGCAGCTCGAAAAAGACAAAAATGCGTTACAAAAAGTGGGCTTTCTAAAAATCTGTGTTGTGAATTTCCCCTCTAGGTTGCTTAATTAGCTGTATATCCAAAAAATTAATGTGGTCTTTGTCAATATGTTTGGTAAAGTTAAGAAAAGTGGTACTGCTCCTTAAATCACCAAATAATTTTTCAAATTCCTCAATGGAGTCTCAGTGGAGTCCTTCCATATAATTAACAGGTCATCCAGGTATCGAAAATATACCAAACAGGTCACAAAACCTGGGAGCCTGAACACACGTTCCAACTCCCACCACAGGAGCACAGCATTTACAAACAATAGGGTGCAAGCCACTCCCATTGCCATACCAGAATATTGCTTAAAAAAGTCCCTGTCAAATGAGAAATAATTGTTGTGAAGCATAATGTCTATAAACTATGTCACCAGTCTCAGATCCACCTCAGAAAGTGACCCATACTTGGAAACTATATCCTCAAACCATTGGAGGCCTTCCTCCTGGGGGATGACTGTGTACAAACTGCAGATGTCGCAGGTAACAAAAAAATATTCACAATTCAAATTTGTACTTCTCAACTTGTCTAGTAAGTCCCATGAGACACGAACAATGTGAGCAAACTTCAATTTGTGATCACTAAACTTAGCCAATGACTCTGTCACAGAACCACAGGCAGCCACCATTGGGCAAAGGGGGTGGGGGTCAAAAATGTCAGTGTGAATCTTAGGAATACCAGAAATCCTAGGAATCTTTAGAAGTTCCACTCTTAAAAAGTCATATAACCTTTGTGAGATGGTGTCATAAAAGTAGTTCATCCACCTTAATGGCGCTATAAGAAAGTGTAACCTCATTCAGTGGAACAATTCTATATACTTGGTCATCATACAGTAGCGTCTGAAGACATGCAGTGTAGTCCACACAGTCCATCACCAACAGACCACCCCCTTTATCCGGCTTCATACATCTGATATGATGAAAGTGCTTAACTATGGGGAGTTTTTATTTTTTTAGAAGGTATTTTGCCATGTTTCAGCTATTACAGTCATTGTTTTATTGTTTTCATTAAACATGATTTGGGAGAAAGTTTCGGGCATCCTGGTTCTTGTTCTGTTTGGAATGTTTTAATCTTTAAGGGCCAGTTCCAGTGTTTGTTTTGTTGTTTTGGTTTGAAGACCTTTGAACAGTTAATGCAGTAGTAGTAGTAGTAGTAGTAGTAGTAGTAGCAGTAGTAGTAGCAGTAGCACTAGTAGCAGTTGTAGTAGTAGTAGTAGCAGTAGCACTAGTAGCAGTTGTAGTAGTAGTAGTAGTAGTAGTAGTAGTACCAACTTTTCCTGTAGTTCCTAACCCTGACACAAAATTAAGTTCAGTCCCAGCAACTGCCACTACCTTCTCAGTGATAGCTTTTTTTTCTGCTTTCTTTTCAATTCCTATATATCCAAGTAGTCCGTATCTGTTTGCATGTACATATAGAGGACAGCAATATACAGACAAGATTGGCACAAGGATATGTAGAGTCACCTACTCTTTTCTCTACAGAGATGAAAAAAAACATTTGGTAAATCTACTCTAATACAATATGTAGACAGTTTACCTATGTCTTCAGATTCTTATTACAGTTGCAAACAAGATATTATTTTTCTCCTGACCAAACTATGGAATCAGGATTTAAGGTTAATAAAGGCAAACTGCAGTTGTAGAAACTACAGGTTCAATAGTTAGGACACCTTAATTAACCTCAGAAGGCTCAAGGCAAATTTTATCCTCACTCATTACTGCAATACAAACTGCACCACGCCCTACAACACTAAAACAACTGCAGGCTTTTGTGGGACTGACAGTTCAATGTTGGCAACAGATTTCTAACTATGCAGAAGTGATATAAACCACTGTTAAAATTATTAAAGAAAGACACTCCTGAGTCACTGCCCTGGCAAGAATGCCATAAGTAAGCTTTTGTCAAATTAAAAACTGTACTTTCAAATCCTTCTGCTCTTGGCTTGACAAATTATTGAAAAAGATTTTTCTTCTTCTGTTGTGAATGAAATAAAGTAGCATTAGGATTATTAACACAACAAAGAAATGAAGGTTATAGACTTATTCCTTATTTTATTGCAAATCTTGATCCTGTAGCAGCAATCCTCCACCACTGACTTAGAGCAGTGGCTTTGAAGGCGTGTTTGGTACATATGGAGGCTGTTCTTACTCTCAGACGTGAGTCCTACATGGCAGTTCTGTATTCTGTAGAAGCATTGTTACTAAAAACCAAAACATAATCAGCAAGATTCAATAAACTCTGTGTAGGCTTCACTCGCCGCCTAAATGGAGTTTATGTGTTTGCATGGTGAGAGCAGCGCTAATTACGTATTCATGCTATACACCGCACTTAAACAAAAACAAGCATGGTTTCATGGCCAACAACAGTGTTGCCAGCCAGGAAACCATATAAAGCAACATAGAGAGAAAATCTGTCTACCTATGAGGAAAGTAGGTTAGCGAGATTGTGCGGAATGCCACAAGGATTACCAGGGTTTATTATATAGCAATGTATATGGTCCAAACACATTACAGGACAGTTACAGTGCAGAGTATTGTGGAATCCCATTCTAGGCATTCTGTTCAAAAGTTGTGTAAATGACCTGTAAGGGTACATTGAATGTCATTTAAAAATAAACAGGGGAAGTGTGTGGATTGAATCGGGGCACACAAATGAATTTTAGGAATGAACACAGGGAAAGAGGACAGGTGAAGCATAGTAATATAATGCAGATGAGGGCATGTAAATGAAAAACAGTTGTAGCAGGAACAGTAATCACATATCGACATGGTACAGTATGGACTGCACAGTGAAAATGTATATTATGTGACTGTCAGACAAGGTGAAATAACAATGAAAAAGGATGTCTTTGTGATATAAGCATCCTGACATGAACAATGGAGAGGATATCTATCAGGGATGTTATATATAATAGGGGTTGGGTGCATATTGTGAAGCTGTTCAAACTGATTTGCCTGAACATGACTGTAATGTCAGCAGAGGTATCCATCAAGTGGGACACAGTTACAGGCTCATGGCCAGCAATAAACAGAACCAAGCACAAGCATGGACAATATTAGAATAATACCACCATCAATCCTATGTCTCTGACAAAGCATATGTGAGTGATGTCATTGAGGGTTCTGCACGAACACACTTGTACAACTATTGTGACATGTCAGCAATCCATGAGGGTAATCAAGCACACCATCCTGCTGGAGGTGTTAGGAGGGACACAGATATATATATATATATATATATATATATATATATATATATATACATAGATGTGTGTGTGTGTGTGTGTGTGTGTGGCACAATCCACACTTTCACCTGGTATAACATGGGTTCTGCACCGTCAGGCAGTAATGTTCATGCAGCAAAAAGAATGCCTAGGTATGGCTAATAAGATGTGTGAGAGTTCACTGTGGCAAAGGTGGTACACTTCAATTACACATCACTGGAGGATGTGTAGGGTGGTATATGAAGAAGGGTGCATTGTACTCAGTTATTAGTGTGATGAAGGCTGTGAACTATGGCAGTATTATGGCCTTGATGTGGTTGTCCTACACATACTCAGTAGTGGTGTTACATACAAGGAATTATTCACCACTGTGGTCACATGCTGGTGGACGTTCCACATACCATCTACTCCAGGACACAGGTCACATACCACTTGGTCTGCTTATAAGGGTGTGATGTCTACATTATCATTGGGTTATGAATTTGTTTTCATAACATAACAAATCCTCCTATGTTTTTGTTTCATCTCGTGTTATTATGGCTGTGGCAGTAATCTTTGGTGGGTGTTGATACTGTCTGTATTATACTAATATCACAGCTGGACTTAATGATTGTCCACAATCCGCAGCCCTCCAGACAGCTGTTTGGACACAGGATGTGTATATCATTCTTGACATCTGTGACTTAAATAATGGACACGAAAGGGCCTAGCACACAGCCCTGATGTATGAACCAAATCACCGGACTCAAAATATATTTATTTATTTATTTTATTTTACATTTGTTGACCAGGATAGTCCGAGTGGGCTAGTAGCTCATTTTCAGCGGAGGACCGAGGAAGGGCTCCAAATGTAGTTACATACTTAGTACATATGTTATAGAAGGTAAATATCAAACATTTCACAATCATTACGAAAAATAAAACAGAAGATAGAATATTTGTAGCAAAAAAAAAACATTGTTATCAAGCATAATAAGTATATTACAGTACAGCAGATGCATCCTTTATCTTATGGCAACTATGACAGGAAAAACAGAACAGCTAAAGATTAATTATATGGTTGAATAGAAGAACTGATTGTAAAGTAGAAAGAGAATGTGGGAAGGAGAAGATGAACCAGGGGTGATACAGGTGCAGAGCCAGTTATTGAGGAGGTGTTCTTTGAATAGTTGTTTAAATTTGATGTTGGCGGGGGTTGTGAGTATGTTTTGGGGGACTGAGTTCCAGATAATTGCAATGTGATTGGAGAATGGAGAATCACCAAAAGAATTAATACAGTTGTGGGTTTTTGGAAGTAGCTTGTTGGATGAGCAGAGTATACATGAGGCTTGGTAGGGATGGACTAGGTCTTTTAGCGATGGACAGGTATCTGGATAATAAATAATTATTATGGGCAACTGACAGTTGATTGAGTGATAGTAGATTAGGTAGTTCTAGCCAGTGAAGTTGTTTAAGGGCAGTGCAGTGGTGAGTTCTATTGGGGAGGTTAGCAGCAAAACGAGCAATATTGTGGTAGCAAGCCTCTACTTTAGTAAATTCTAATTTTCTAAGGTTAGTAAAAATAGAAGAGGCATATAGCAGTGTGGACAGAAGGTGGGTTCTAGCTACAGCCAGTTTGGTGTGATGGGTAAGGAATGCTCTGGATCTATATAAGCAGCCAAGTTTAATATTTTATAGGTCACTTCATACATTTCAACATATTTAGATGCCACGTATGTGATCCAGTGGTACTTGGTAATACAGGTGTTCATGACAGAATATGACAGTGTTGCGTGAATACCTCAGTGTGGATTTGTGTCAAATGCCTTGGCCTGGTCAAGTTCTGCAGTATGATAGTGTCATTGTCATGCATGCCCTCGATGACCTCTTTGAGGACATCTAACAGATGTAACAGACATGGATGTACATTAACAACTCACAAACAACTTTTGTACATACCCAGGATATTAACAGTGTCCATTTAGAAAAGGTCCATGCTTACATGTTGGTCTACCTCATAGATGAAGAGAGTCAGGATGTGTCTATATATGCATGCATTCAGTGCTGCCAATCAGATGGATGGATGTTGATGTACACCCTTCTATGGGACCGTATTCCATCTGCAGGGTGTGTTGAAGTGTGTATCCAACTGTGTCAGGTAGGTGTATATTCTGAGTCATGTGATAGGTGATCTGCAATGTTGTCACAGCCCATTGATTCTGTGTGTTAGGCCTGGATGAAGGTAAGACAGTGCATACTGCCTGTCTTGATCCGGCCTAGGGTTTGGAGACAATCGCCCACTCAGGTATCATTGAGAAACTTACTCAGCTGAAAACTAAAAAAGCATTTAACAGCATCCCACATTCATGGATAAAAGAGTACTTAAAAATGTATAACATACACCCTGCACAGATTGACTACATTACAGTGACCATGAGACAGTGGCAGACCAATTTGCAATTAAGTTATGATAAAGGACAAATTATTATTCCGGGGATAAAAATTCAAAGGGGGATATTCCAGGGTGACTTTCTGTCACCACAGTTATTCTGTTTTGCCCTTAACCCATTAAGCTGTCTACTTAACAATTTAGGCCATGACTATATTTTGGCTCCTAGAAAACAACAAAGTGTAAAGACTTCTTTCTCATCTTCTCTTTTTCGATGATTTAAAACTGTATAGCTCATCAGATGAAAGCACAAATACAAGTTGTCAAAACTTTTTAGATCATATAAGAATGTCATCTGGTCTTGATAAATGTGCAAAAGCAACTTTTAAAGCTGGAAAACTGCCATTCCAAGAAAATATCAGTTTGGGACAAGAATGTGATATAAAAGAACTTGAGCAGAGAAAGTGTATAAAATTTGGGAATTGATGAAAGATCAACAATAAAACACAGAAGACATAAATTATTCCTGAAAACAGTGCTGACATCTAGAAATAAAATTCAGTTGATACACCAATTTGCTCTTCCTGTCTTAACTTACGGTTTGGAGTGATTGGCCTCAAAATGTGTTGAACAGATTAGACAGAAAAACAAGATGGCTGGTTCATGCTCAACAAATGAATTATAAAAATCAGTGCATACCAAGATTATATATTCCCTGTTCTAAATAAGGTATGGGCCTCCTTGAAACTGACTGCATGTATAGATCTGCAATCATGGGACTGCACACATATCTTCTGACCTCATAAGACTCAAACGTAGTGAAAGTTTTAAAACAGGAGGAGAATAAATCTAAGATGAATTCCCTGCTTAGTCTAGCAGAAGCATATCGGCATCAAGCAGGAATTAAATCAAACCAGAAGTAGATAAAAATCAGCCAGCAACTGAATGTGCCAAAAAAAAAACAAAACAAAACAAAAAAAAAAGAATATAAGGTAATAGATCACATGAGAAGGCTAGAAATGTGGAAAATGCATAAATATAGCTGCAAGTACAGAAAACTTATGGAAGAACCTCATGTTGATCTGGATCGTACACAGGCATGGTTAAGGAGAGGCAAATTCAAACCAAGAGATGAAGATTAATATTGGCGGCCCATGATAGTGGGCTACATACACATTCATTTACAAAGTCCATTGAACATGTGGGAGGAACAGACAAATGCAGGTTTTGTGAAAGTGAATTGGAAACAGTTGTACACTTCATTGCTGGTGACATACTAATGGGAGAAGGACTGTATACTGAAAGGCATAATAATGTGGCAAGACTGTTGCACTGGGGATTGTGCAAATATTATGGTATTGAAGTGGCTGAAAAACAGTGGAAACATGAGCCAGAAAGCATCATAAAAAATGATGATGTCAACACCACATGGGATCATCCATTACCAACAGTTCAAAAGACAGAAGCTAGAACACCACATATAGTGGTCCATGAAAAGAAGACAAACATAGCATTTTTTGATTGAAATTGCCACACCCAGTGACTACAGTGTCTTGCATGCAAAGAGACAAAAAGTCATAAAATACCAGGATTTGCAGGCAGAAATAAGAGCAATATGGAAAGAAGATACTCGGACAGTTCCAACAGTAGTAGATGCAACAGGTCTTATAAAAAAAGAATCTACAATCATATTTAGATATGTTACCAATACATGTAACCCCATACAAATTGCAGGAGTCATTACTGGACACATTGCAGGTGCTGCAAAGAGCACTTCTGGCTGATATCAAAGACTGAAACAATACTAATTTCAAGAACTTTAATCATACTTTGATTTAGGAATGGGGTACATTCCCATCATGGTATTAGAAACCCAAAATCTGGGAGGAATTAAAAAAAAATGGGGATTAACCCTTACATCGCTGGATGGTTAACCACCTGGCTCACTAACAGAACACATACTGTGAAAGTTGAATCAACCTCTACCAGTAGAGATGTCACCATTGGTGTACCTCAAGAATCTGCATTGGGCCCTTTACTATTTGGAATTTATTTCTCAACAGTACAGGCTAAAGTATATGGCATATAGCTTACCAAGTTTGCTGATTATTGCATATTGGATGCAATCGTTGAGCCCACCAATGACATTAACATATTACAGGAAAGGCTAACATGGACAAAAAGATTGTTGCCAAAGCCACACAGTCTATAAATAAATGCAAAAATGTGTCATTATGTTTGCCTTCAGCAAAGTAGAATTCCATGCTAATTCCAGCATTGACAACATCTCCCCATGCTCAAACCCAGTAGTGCAAGACCTGCAAACACACATAGATAGCAAACTAAACTTCGACCACCAAGTTTCCACAGTGGTATGGAAAGACTATGTCATGCACCTCATAAGTCAAGCCATTGTATCCAGATCTGAGGATATTATAACAGCACTATACTCAACCTCATCAAAACACAATTAGAGTATAATGCTCCCTTTTGCATGTAACTCACCAGACACCTGCAGCAGTTAGAGAGACCACAGGGGTTTCTCATCCAGAAAATACAGAGCCTACAGACCATACCATGATGTATGTGGATAGACTGAAAGCCACTGACATACAGGCTAGTCTATGACCATGTTTTTTATTTGCGTTTTATCTTGCTTTCATGGTATTGTGGATAGTCTATGACCCTACCCTAATGGAAATACTGTACATCCACAAATCAGCTATAGCTGATGACATCAGCAGAGTCTGGTGGGAGGAAGATGGTAACAGCAGTGTCCTGCAGGCTGGTGTAAAATGCTATCTCTAATGTCAAGGAAGTGCACAAACACACACACACACCAGTTGACTGCAGTGAGAACAGAACCCCTACCCTAAGTACTCCAACTAGAGAACTCTGTATTCAAGGCAAGGGCCACAGCTCAAGTCTGATTTGGAGAGTGTCAGACAACAGTTTATAGGTGATGACATCAGCAGTGTCTGGTGAGGAAACAATGGTAATAACAGTGGCCCACATGCTGATGTAAAATGCTCTCTCTAATGTCAGGCAAGTGCACAAACACATACCCCAGATGACTGCAGTGAGAACAGAACCTTTACCTAAGTACACTGACTAGAGAACTCTGTATTGAAGGCAAGCTCCACAGCTCAAGTCTGACTTGGAGAATGTCAGACAGCAGTTTTTAGGTGATGACATCAGCAGTGTCTGGTGAGGAAACAATGGTAATAACAGTGGCCCACATGCTGGTGTAAAATGCTCTATCCAATGTCAAGCAAGTGCACAAACACAACACATGCACAGGCACACACACAAAACCCCCAGTTGACTGCAGTGAGATTAGAAGCCCTGCTTATCTAAGTACACAGACTAGAGAACTCAGTATTTTACACAAGCACCATGGCACATGTTTGACATTTACAAGGTTGCAGGATAACATAGTGGATGACATCAGCAGTGGATTTTGGAGAGTGTATGTTGAGAGACCTGCATGAAATGGATGTGTATACATGTGCAACTGTCAAACTGTTGGCAATCTATGGGAGTGGAGTGGTAACTGCAGGATACATACATACAGTATGCTCATCTGATTAGATAGACACACACACAAACACACACACACACACACACACACACACACACACACACACACACACACACACACACACACACACACACACCTCCCCCAGTTGACTGCACTGAGCACAAAACCCCTACCTAAGTACAAAGACTAGATAACTCATTTTTTTACACATGTGCCACAGCAAAAGTCAGACTTTTACAAGGCTGCAGGACAACTTATAGTGGATGACATCAGCAGTGGATGTCGGGGAGAAGATGTTGGGAGGTCAGCATGAAATGGACAGCTAGCCATATTCAACTGTCAAGATATCAAAGTTCTGCATGTTACCAGAGTATGGAATTTGTAGTGTTTGGTGGTTGTGTTTACAATGTGCAGGTATACTTTAAGAGACAGCTTTACAAACTATATGTATACAGGTGTCCACATTACTACAAGTATTGAAAAATCTGAATGTAAATGTGCAATGCCATTCAAAATATGTGCATGGTATATAAGACAACATTTGTTGTTTATTTATGTAGTGTAGTGATATATTTGTGAAGAAGTACTGAGAGACCAAGGCTGCAGTGCATGGGGGGAGGTAATATATGGCTGTATTGCAAATATTTGTCTTTTTCTTAGATAATGCCTTCCTTTTGTTTGTATTTCCACATGCAGGTTTCATGTCAACAGAAGTAGTTCATGCTATTGTCCACTTTGCATAGCTCACCGCGCAGCAGGGAGTCCATGCGAAATATGCATTTCTACCACTTTCACTGTTTGGGTGTCATTAAGTGTGTGCAAACATGAGCCTCATTGGTAACATTCTGACAGTTCTCAGTATTGAGGGTATGAAACACACCTGGTCCTTAACTGACTCTGTGGCAGCAAATGTAAATGCATTGACACATTTCTTTTTCAGCCCAGATGATATAGGGTTAGAATCCATGTGTATGTAAATAAGAAGTGATAATGTAATGAAATTATTCTTTATAATAATTTCACTGTGTGTTACTATGTATTGATGTAGCTCAGCATCTTTAAGCATCAGTGTACAGAGGTAATTGCATCACAGAAGAGCTTTTCACCATTGTCTGGCATTGGTGTGCGATGCCAAACTCCACTCAAACATAGCTGCCAAAAAGTAAAGGGATCCATTGTTTTTGATACTTATGTGTGTTGGGTGAGATTCTATTTTTTGGCTAGATTATAGGTGTTAAAATGGGGTAAATAGGAAAGTGGTTAAATGGGAGGGGTAAGAAAGGGGAAGAACAAAGGAACACAATATAAGAATGTGCAGGAAGGAGGTAGGAAAGAACCATAGCTATATATTTCAACAATGAAAAATGAAAATATGTACAGAATATGAGCTGAATTTGGACTGTCACCTCCACAAATAGGATGAAAACAATGCAGTCATTTTGTATAGCCAGTTGGACCAAATCAAGTGTGCCAAGAAGACATGTGTGAAATGGAGAGCTATATATGGGATGATATTTTTTTTTTGTGGGACAGCCGCCTGTTTTTTTTTTTTTTTTTTTTTTTTAAGTTTAGTAGCAAAGGAATGCTGGGTAAAATATGTTAGTATTTCTGGGTCAGGTAAGCTGGGTAGGTGAGGAAGCAAATGCAAACAGTACAAACAAGAAAAGACACAGGGATGGTGAGGGACAAAAAAGGCTGGGGGACACCATGATTGGGGTGAGGGAGGAGGACAATGAAAGCCCATGCCTGTCAAACATGGGGATCATAGGATCATAGGAGGTTACTAAACTATTAGCCCTGAGACCCTTATAAGCCTAGCCAAGAGTTTATCCCATGTTTAGACAAATCAGCACTCGACGCCCCTGTCCAGCAGGGACATGGGTGGAAACCCAGGGGTATATGTTCTGTTTCCCATCCAGTTATCCAGGTTGCACTAAAAAGGGGTTAAAGAGGTACCCTGCTTGATGTGGAGAGGGAATCTATTCCATAGATGGGGGAGTCTCTGGAACACAAATCTGTCCTGCCAACAAGTCTTGTTGATGTCACAGATCAGGTTGAGGCCACGCATGCAGGTTAGTCTCTCCAGCTGCTGCAAGTGCTTTGCAAGGTACATGCCGAAAGTGGTGCTGTACTCAAAAATGGGCCTTATAAGGGAAGAATACAGGGATGTTATGACCTCCTTGTCCCTGGATGAGATACCCTTACTTATGAAGTGGGCAATGTAAAAGGCTTTCCCTACAATGGAAGCAACATGGTGGTCAAAAGACAGGTTGCTATCAACCTGGGTGCCCAAATCCCTCACAACTGATTGAGTGTTTAGGACGCTGTTATTAATGTGATAATTTTTGGGGGTGTCCCCAAAGGGGATGGTGATGCATTTTCTGGTATTCAACTTGAGGCCATGTTTCTGGCACCAGTCATTTGTTTGGGTGAGAGCCTCTTGGAGGATGTCCACATCACTAGGGGAATTGATGACAGCACCCAGCTTGCAGTCATCTGCAAACTTGGCCAGCCATAGACTACTGGCTTTGGCCTGCACCTCAGAAAAGTATATCCCAAATAACAGAGGCCCCAAGACCAAACCCTGTGGTATGCCACTTGTTACAGGTCAACTGCTTGAGGTGGCTTCCCCTATTTTGACTACATGGGTTCTACAGTGAGCCAGTTTGCTACCCATCTGGTAACATATGGCTTGATGCCTAGTTGAGAGAGTTTATCTATTATGTCCAAGTGGGGAATAGTGCCAAAGGCTTTTGCCAAGTCAAACTAGGTGGCGTGCACCATCTTCCCCTCATCCATGGCTCTGGTAACTGTCTCAAAGAAGTCGACCAAATTTAGCAGACATGACCTCTCCTTGATGAAGCCAAACTGTGTGGGATCAAGTGTTTGGAGGTTGCCAATGTCCTTGTTAATGAGGTCCATGATAATCTATTCCATGGCCTTGCAGATCAAATTAGTTAGGCTGATGGGTCTATAATTTTCCAGATTGGTGGACACCCCACCTTTGTGTAAAGGGATGATAGTGGCTATCCTCCACTCAGCTGGGATGAAGCCAGTACTCAGGCTTTAGTTGAATAGGGTGCCTAATGGTACTGCAAGTTCCTGAGTGAGTTCACGTAGGATGCAGTCTGGGATGTTATCGAGTCCCGTGGAGGCTGTATTCTTTGCCTTTGAAAGAGCAGTGATGACCTGTTTGCTAGATATAAGGGGAAGGGGGCAGGTACTTGGGATTTTCTGATTTACTGATGGGGAACAGAGGAGTAAGGTTTTTGCTGAATCTGTCAGCCAGAATGTTTGCTGTTTCTACAGCATTTGTATATGTGATGTCCTTGACCACTAGTTCTGAACAGATCTGGGTGCTTCCTTTAAGGTTGCGGACATATGTGAAGAAGGCCTTATGACTGTTTCTAGCAGATGTGGCCAATTTGGACTCAAAGTTTGCTTTGGAGGATTTTACTAGTGCTCTTATTTGCTTGTTCAGGCTAAAGAGACACTGCTTCCAATTGGGCACCTGCTTCTCCTTGGTCTTGGACAGCAAATTTTCCTTTTGTTATACAGTTTATTTATTGCAGATGTCCACCAGACAGGTTTATTCTTCCTTGAAGAATGATTTAGTCCTGTTGGGTATTCCTGATTCCATGCATCTATATAAATGCTCGTATAGTGCTTTGGTGTAGTTTTGGATATTGGTGCCAGTTCCTACAAAGGGAGAGGCGGCTGTGAAGTTGTTTTCACCATCCCTCAGGAGGTTGCAATCAACATTGGTGAAGTTTTTATGTCTGATCCTAGCTAGAGAGGGGTTGGGGGAGATGGTGACTTTGAAAGGGACAGCTTTGTGGTCAGATCTTACCAGGGAGGATGATAGTTTAGGGATGCTGCAGTGGTTACTCATGTTGGTTAATACCAAGTCCAAGATATTATCACCAGGGACAGTGAGAAGCTGGTCCTCAACTACAGGACTGTCATTACAGTCCCCTTACTCCACTGGCTGCTGGAGTGCTTGAATTATCCTCTTCCTGCTATGGACAATGAGGGAGAGCAGCTTCTCCATCCAGCATATGCATACACCAAATTGTGTGGT
Organism: Protopterus annectens; assembly: GCF_019279795.1. NCBI lineage: Eukaryota > Metazoa > Chordata > Ceratodontiformes > Protopteridae > Protopterus > Protopterus annectens. The sequence continues at coordinate 845,200,420 of NC_056728.1, read as the reverse complement.
CCATGACCATACACACCAACCCTGGCATTTTCTGGTGGGTGATGAAATCCCCACCGCCACCAGTATCCTTAGGGGGTACAACAGCAACAACTGCTTGGGTAGTGTTACCTGAGGGTGCAGGTAGTGCAGGGGCAGCAGAGGCAGTACTGCCAGGTTGGGTCCCAGATGTGCTGGGTGTTGGTGCCATTGCCAGTGGAGCTGGGGCTGGCTGAGCCACTGGGGCTGTCCTACCTCCCTGTGCTGTGAAGCATTTAGTGAATTGTTACAGATGGATAACATGGAGACATTTTGACAACACATAATAGAAAATAAAAAAAAAAGAGATAAGGGTTGGGGTGAGAAAAAAAGAGATAAAATGAGTACCATCAAATGTGGCGTACAATGCATTATCACAATAATGCAACTATTTTATCTGAAGTTTTACATTTAAGTATAATTTCTAACAAGTACAAAAGGGCATTTAGGCATTTATGGCACTTGTGTAGAATTTAATTTATATAATATTATTAAAGAATTGCAGTATTGTATAGATGTTACTAGTGATATTTAATCCCACAGCCTCTGACTACAGTTTTACAACTGACTCCTAAAGTTGGGGTGTGCTAGAGACTAATGCATGCATACTTGCTTTTACAGTTAGGATACGCATGCTTACTTTGCTACTACCATATAGAAAAGAAAACATTTTCTTAATTTTAAAGTTACACTAATACTTCTCTTGTGGTGCATACATACCACTTGCTTCCCTTAGTCTCTCTAGATGATCAGCATGGGCCTGCCTATTTGCAGCTATTTTAGAATTAGCTGTGAAAAGAAAAGAACAGAAGAGCATTATGCATGCCAGTTTTGCCTATATTTAGCTTTGTGTATGTTATAAAATTTCATTTGCATACCTAACTGTGGGATGTTGCTAATCTGAAACCCCTCTAACACTGGTTGTATCTCTCCTGTGCTTTTTTAGGTCACTGAAGTGGTGCCTACACTGTTCTCCAGTGCATGGAATGGCATTCACACTGGATACAGTCTTGGTCAGATTATTCCAAGCCTCTGACTTGTACTGGGACCCAGAACAGTCCCCCTGCAAAGCTTTTAGTTGTGGCACTTTATCAGGAGTCCAGTAAATATTCTGAACTTCTGAACATCCCACCTCTGCGCCCTATATTGGGCAACTTCCACTCTAACTCTAACACCAGACATGTCTAATCCTAAAGCAGTGTAATAATAAATAATGACTTCTTGCCAGTTCCTGTTATTGCATTTATTGCTATTTCTCAAACCCGAGCAATGATGCCAACCGCATTTGTATGATGTTAAGCAAAGAGCAAAAATACTAAACAGAGAGAAAAGCAATTTTTGAAATTGGAAGGTTATCCTGACACTTGACATTAGTTTGAAGGATGTCTGCTGCTGTAACTGTTAAGTGATTTAACTTTGCAAACTGCACTGCGGGCATAAATTTCATGACCTGACACATATTTTTTTTGCCTTTATTCACTGCTAACATTGATTATTACAGTGTGGGATTCAAACCTATGCATAAGGGACAAAACACAGACCCCCTCAGTCATACATCTGAAATTTCAAAACACAGTAAGAGTGTCTTACCCTCCTACATATAATTTATATCAGCTCTACTATTTATAATTAGTATACATCATACACACACTTAATGGAATGGCATGCATTCTGAGAGGCAGAAGAAATCATATTTTGCAAAGTAGATTTTGATTCAGTGTCAGCAAGGTTAGACATAAGTGGTCTTTTTGTCAAAAAAAAAAAAAACAAATGTATTTATTTACTATCTTTTGTTTATCAGGAAAGTCCAGCTGGACACAGTTCCCATTTTTACTGGATGCCTTATGAGAAAAGCGGGTTCCTATTACGTTGTCGAATCCTTGAAACTTCGAACCTGAGAACATCGAACTCAGATGTTCGAAGTTTCATGAATTCAAACATAAAAAACTAAAAAAATGTAAACCCTAAAACCTACCTAACAGTTGCAAGCAATATACCAACTTTGAGATCGCAATACAGTGCGGAAAACGGCAAAGTAACGGAAGCAGCCAAGCAAATTCTTTCTCTGGGAAAGAATTTGCTTAAAAGCCACTTCGCTATTTTGCATTTTTGTTGTTTTAAGTTTGACCAAGATGCATTCAATATAATGCATCTTCGGTCATCTAACAGGAATCTGATTGAACATGGTGCTTAGTTGGGGAGCCAGTTCGTTCTGAAGTTTGTGTAAAACGCAGCGTGGGATGTTGTCCGGTCCCATGGATGCTGTGTTTTTGGTTTTAGAGAGTGCAGCTTTTACCTGCATAGATGTGATTGCAGGGACTCTGCATTCTTCCTGTATAGATATGGGCCCTTTAGAGGGGGGGGGGGGGTAAAGTTAGCACTGAACCTATCTGCCAGGATGTTGGCAATATCAGTTGGTTCTGTAATTGTCATGCCATTGTGCTGTAACTCAGAGCAGATCTGGGTGTTGCCATTGAGATTCTTGACATAGCTATAGAATGCTTTGTGGTTGCCCTTAGAATCAGTGGCGATTTTGTTTTCATAGCTAGCTTTGGAAGATCTTATAAGGGATCTCAGCTTATTACTGAGGCTGACCAGAGAGCTCCTCCACTCATGGGATTTTACTCTCTTTTGCAACAGTTTCTTCCTTCTATTGTAGAGTTTGTTTATGGCAGGGGACCACCAGACTGGCTTTCTTTTTCTGGAAGATAGCATCTTCGTTCTCCATAATTAGAAAACAGGTCCTGATAGTGAAGATGTTCAGGTAACCATAGCTAGGTAAGGAGCTGGGTAGACAAGATGGGAGTATTAGCATAAAATGTACCTTATCATGAGTGTCTGAAAATTAACAGCACAAAAACCCAAAATAGCTGATGTATAGACTTCTCGTACCTATGCATAGCTCTAGTGCGCCTGTCATTTGGAAAATATTGGTAGATGGGAAAAGTTTAGAAAGTTTGCAGGATCTGAACAGATAACAGTTGAGTCAGAAACTGGATTTTTGTACAGGTACTTGTGACTCTCAGGGATTTTGTATAATATCTGTCAACCTTTTTTTCTGCAGATAGATGAGACTCAGAAGCTACAAAAGTTGAAAGGAAGGTGTCTTCTAAAGCTTGAGGAACAGGAGGGGTAGATGAAGGCTTGGGAACTTCCATGTGTAAGAGAAAATAATATCTCGTTTGAGATTTAAAGAGCTGCTTTCCTTACCAATTAAAATCTGAAGCAGTTTCTGAATTCACTTTCCTAAGGAGAGTTTCTTCTTAGAACAGTTGGAGGACAATATGTTATCTGGCTCAGACTCATATTTCAAAGGGAACTGGATATGAGAAACATAAACCAAAGGCTCAAATTCTACTTCAAAGGAAGACTCATCCTCATAGGAAGAATGTCTTTTTTTTGTTATGGAGGCTAAATGGAGTGGAAGCAAAATGTTGATAGAGTTTAAGAGACATAAGGGCTTTGAACAACCCTTGAGAAAAATCATTGCATTCTTGTTGTGGATCCCTAGAAAGAGGACTGGTTGTGACTCAGGGAACAGGCCCAGAGGTTGGCTTCTCATTTGCCTCAATGGAGATATCCGAATCCAAACCAGGAACGAAAGTCAAAAAAGTAACATCTTCCTTCTGCTTTTTAGCTTTCTTCTTCTTTGGATGTGAACAGATATCCAAGGCAGGAACTTCAGATGATATAGTGGCTCATGCTAGTGCCCTCAGACACTTGTTCTCTAAGTAAAGACAAAAGGCAATTTCTTAAAGATTTTTGGACAAAAGCCTGACAAACAGAGCAGTCTCTGATGTTATACTCTGGCCCAAGGCAAAAAAATTACACGAGTATGTCTGTCTTTGTATGTAATCTGGCTATTGCAGAGGCATTTGCCTCTCATAGATGACACAGAAAAAAATTCCAGTATGAAAATATGAAAAAAGGGGAAGGGTCCCTAACTATATATTTTATTGTCCCTTGCAATGGCAAACTGTATCCTTTGGAAGGCTGACAGACCAAGCTATAGGCAATGTCTTACCTTCTGGACTGGTAACAAAAATCATACTGAAGATTTTCATGCTGATATGTTTTTTATGAATCAGCATGTGGCACTAGTGCCCAGGTTTAAGTCCAAATGCACAACACTTGAGGAAATGGGGCCTAAGTTTTGGCATAAGGTCAAGAAGTATGGTATCCTTGGTAGGATATGTTCTGTCTGCCAGAATTCCTGCAACAGTGATCTTATGATGAATATCTTTATACTTTCTTCAATGAATAACATATTTTTTATTCAAATTAATAGCATGGTATCTGCAAAAGAAAGTAACAAAAGTAAACATTTTATGTGGGAATACACCCATCCCATAGCTTTAACTCACTCAATTCTGAGAATGCAGATCATTTGGGGAAAGGGGAAAATCCCCAACTTTTCAGTACCTGGACTGATTTTAAACAAGTATTTCAAATTAATGACCACAGACAAAACTACCATTCACAATGTGAGCCATTAGGGAATGCGCAATTCTCAAGAAATGTTTCTTTTTGGCTGTTGTAAGAGGACATTTTTAGCCCTGTGGGATGAGGTTTGATGTACATTATCTAATGAATGAAACAAATAGAGAAGAAAAGTTCAGATTCAGGTGGTTAATTGGTGGCTGAACCAGGATAGGGTTACCAGACGTCCGGCAAATAGAGGACATGTCCTCCATTCAGCGTTGTGTCCTCTGTCTGGCAGGCATTGCCTAAAAATGCAAAAATGTCCAGCTTTCTTCAATCCCACAGGTACATCACATCACTGGCAGCTTGTGGCATAGGACTGCCAGGCTGCAGTCCCCCCAACTTTTTCCACACACACACACACACACACACACACACACACACACACACACACACACGCACAAAAGAAAATACTTTAATTCTTTAATTTACACAGTAATAGCAGTTTGAACTGCTACTACTGTGTAAAGTAATGCATTTCTACACGGAACTCTGGGCAGTGCGCATATCGGCTGAAGTTCCGCTTCAGTAATAATAATTAAAAAAAAAATATCTTTTCTTTCTTTCCAGACTGTTTGAAAAATAGTCTGGATTGAGAAGACCGAAGGCATCTATGCAGATGCCCAGAAGTCGTTGCAGTTTAACCGCAAGAAACAGGAACCTGACGGGACTGCGAAGTCAGCAGTCTGTCACATAATCTGTATATGTGACATGGTTGCTGATTTGTCCTGTTACTCTTGCGTTCTCTTCCTGCACTTTGGTTGGAAGGGAGAGAGAGAGTGGAGAAACGGGTCGACTGTCATATTAGTGTTCAAGGTAAGTACTTTTTTTTTTTTTTTTTATTTCCTGGCAGGGCCAACCAGACACTTTCTTTATTTTTTCCTGGCAAGGTCAACCAGATAAAAATACTATGTGTGTTTTAAGGGGCGTTGACTTTTTTTCTGTTATATGTATTATAACCTGGCAAGGTTAACCAGATGCTTGAGTGGCAATGTGTTTTGGGGACTGTTGATTTTATTTTTATTTTTAATACACTGGCAGGGTCAACCAGATTCCTGTGGTCTGTGTGTTTTTTGGGGCTGTTGATGACTTTCTTTCATACCTCTCAATCTCTTAGAGCAAGAAATCTGGAGAAAGCCATAAACAATGGAGGGATAAAGGCCCAAAAGTAGAGGCAATTTTTAAATATTGTTCTTGCAAACTTAAAAAGTTGATATAATAAAAGATCTTGCATTAACATACATTTTCTGAAGGTTATGAAATCTGACACTCAAATGTCTGACATTATTTTTCTGACTTTAATCTTTAATGATTTGCCAATGGTTTGCTAGAAAACCACAATTTTATGAGAAACAGACCTAAAATATGAGGCAAAAATCTGTACAGTTGAGAGGTATGCTTTCTTTTTGCATATATCCTGGCAGGGTTAACCAGATATAGGGAGGCAATGTGTTTTGGGGACTGTTGATTATTTCTTTTTTTAACATAATACACTGGCATGGTCAACCAGATGGTAGTGGTCGGTGTATTTTGGGGGTTGTTGTTGACTTTCTTTCTTTCTTTCTTTCTTTTTAATATAATATCCTGGCAAATGTCAAAGAGATACTAGCTATGCAGTGTGTTCTGGGGGCTGTTTGTGGATGACATGTCTTTTTTTCAACTTAATATCTTTTTGCAGGGTTAGTCAAATACATTACAATGGTTTGTCAATGTTTTGTTGTTGAAACAAACTCTACTCTTGCATTAGTACACCGTGTATGGGTAAATTGAAGTAAGATTATGTGCAAGTTCCTGGTTATGTGATGTGAAAGAAGTACAGTAATGTTACCGTGGTCTTTTATTTTCATTAGTTTAAACCTTGTAGGCTCAAAACAGATTCTCTGGGTAGGCATTTGGGATGGGGGCAATGCCTATGTGTGAATGGAATGACTGCAGTTCTGGCTTGCTTTGCAAGAGTAATGTGCATATGAGTGAAGTTGAGTATTGTTTATGTGAAAAAAAAAGAATACTTACCTTGATGACAGTGTCATCTTTTTGTTGTTGTTTTTGTTTTTAATATTGCAAGATCATATCAGATACTGTGGGTGGGGTAGGCAGTGGAGATGGGAGCTATATGACTGTGAAAGAAACAACTGACCCTGCTGTTTACTGTTGTTGTAATTCCAGCTTTGCAAAGCTGTAATACTTTTCTGTCCATACTTTAAGATGACTGTAAAATAGTTAGCAAGTTTGAGTAATTCTTAATTTATGTTATTTTATATCTGCTCATGTATATACTGAATGTTTGTTAAAAATCCTTTTAATATGTTGGAGCTCTTCTCCCTGGACCCATGCTGAAAGAAAAGTGCTTTTTTTCAACTAAAGCCAGTTGCACAAACCCAGGTAAACAAAAGTATAATAAATAAAATTAAATATGTATTTGGCTGGCACACACAAGCTGTGACTAATGTTTCTGTCAACAAAATGAAAATAATGCAAGTATGCAACCCACCTGTTACTAATATTTCTACTTTAATCCTGACAGATAGAATGCAAACTATTTGCATGCATCAACTCAATACAGTAATGAAAACATTACTGATGCTGGCAAGGCCGAATCACCTACTTTAGGTAGGTAATGGGTACGGGGATGTTTGTAAGTGAAATGAGTGGCCCTACTATTTACTGTTATAATTCTGCTTCTGCAGGACTGCTGTGCATTTGACTGTAGTGAGATGGGGTGAGTACAAGCGCAAACCTTTGGCTAATGTTTATGTGAAGGCAATACAGTAATGTAAATGTTGTCTTTTTTTTTTTGCATTCTGTATTGACTACCTGAGAGAGATGCTACACCAAAGGGTGGTTACCACAGGTGTGAATCAAGTAAATACTATGTATTGTTGAAATGTGACGTTTATACTACATACTGCAAAGTGTATTTTACCTGGGCTTAGCATCATGACTCTGGCCTGCCTTTGTGTAAACGTTTTCTTTTAATGTACTTTATACTATATCTGTGTCCCACTTCTCTTTTTAACACAAGCCTACTGTAGCATGTGCTATAAATAATTTCAGTTTCTATTTGTAGCAAATCTGTCAGCGTTTATTCTGTTTGCCCTGAGCATTAATGGGTCAACACTGTAGGTCTGGGTTGGGAGGGGTTTTAGAATATGTGTTATTCAGTGACTGGCTGGTTACTTTTAAATAAGTTCACTTTGTAATGTAGAATTGTTCTGAGGAAGCCTGGGAGTGTTCCAGGTGAAAGAGCTTAACCTTTTATTGTTTATACTACTGTTATAAAAACTGCTTTGCCTTTCCATTTGGAGTCTCTCTTTTTTGGATTTTTGGTCCTACTTCTTGGAGGTTTCTTAAGTGAAAGAAAGTCAGTTTTAGGTTTATGGAGTCCTTTTATTTTTATTTCTATATTTCAGGGCATGTGCAAGGAGCATTTTGGTTTAAATTAGTAAGACAAGGATGTGAGAGGCTACGGGTGCAATATACTATGGGGATTTGCATGTACTCTGGTATTAAGCTTCTGCATTTATGAGCAGTAAACTTCTAGCAGTACCATTACATGAAGAAGAAAGCAACACGCCTTAACTCGAGTATTTTAAAGATCTGAACCTGTTCAGTAGTGGATTTGTTATATTTCCATGAAACTATTCAGTGGTAAATTGGTTATATTCTCCATCAACCTGTTCAGTAATAAATTGGTTATTTTGTCCTCGAAGCAAACTACCATCTTAATATAATTACACATTGAAATGTTACTCTATAGCAGTCCAGGTGCCCCCTGTGTCAGTAAGGAATTATTTGTAGCAGCACTGCACTGTCTTTCATAAGCAGAACAGGACACATTCTCTTTTGTCCTCCTTTATCATGGCTTTGTCCTCCTTTATGACCTTCTGTGTCCTCCTTTGGGTTTGCAGGTATCTGGTAACCCTAGACCATGAGAAATACAGGGACTGATTTATTATGTGAAACGTCGGAGGAAAATAGTATTTTGTACAGTGACAAAAAGAATATGTGGTCATTCTGGCCTTGCATTGGCTTTTTGTTTTTAAAAAATATATCAAAGGTCTTGTCTGAGCTGATGGAGAATGCATCTGTAACTAGCAATGAAATCATACATAAAGTTAGAACTGCCTTTTCTAAGATATGATAATTTATAACATGAAACAACAAACTGTAATAATACCAGAATGAAAAAGTAATTAAAATATCCAAACCTTAAATGTAGAAAATCCAAAAATCAATAAAACAGCAGTTTTAAACTCAGAGCTCTTGTAGCTGAAGAAGAATGTGGGTGAATACCTTAAATAAGAAAACTGTTTTGCAGTTCCTCCCACTGTAATGATACCAGAATGAAAAAGTAATGAAAATATCCAAACCTTAAATGTAGAAAATCCAAAAATCAATAAAACAGCAGTTTTAAACTCAGAGCTCTTGTAGCTGAAGAAGAATGTGGGTGAATACCTTAAATAAGAAAACTGTTTTGCAGTTCCTCCCACTGTAATGATACCAGAATCAAAAAGTAATGAAAATATCCAAACCTTAAATGTAGAAAATCCAAAAATCAATAAAACAGCAGTTTTAAACTCAGAGCTCTTGTAGCTGAAGAAGAATGTGGGTTGTTCTTCTTCAGGCTTTTCCCGGTTAGGGGTCGCTACAGCAGAACTCCGGTCCGCTAATGATTGGCAGCAGATTTTTTTTTACGGTGCTGAGGTGCCAGCTCAACACCCAACTTTCAATGACGGCATGCCCATTTATGCATGTCTTTCAAATGGCACTCGACCACAGGGAGGACATGCAGACATGCAGACTCCACACAGAAGGCACTCCAGCCGAGAATCGAAAGGGCGACAACGCTACCGCTGCACCACCGTGGCTTCTCTGAAGAAGAATGTGGGTGAATACCTTAAATAAGAAAACTGTTTTGCAGTTCCTCCCACTAATTAGCTTGATCTAATTCCTATTCAATCAATGAACGGAAAAGGAATGTTTCCTAACCTAGCCAACAACTTTTAAGATGTCAAGGAAAAATACTCCACTCTGCAGTAAAACAAAGTTTAAAATACATCAAACTGTAATATAATAATACCAAATCAAAAAAGTAATGGAAATATCCAAACATTAAATGTAGAAAATCCAAAAATCAATGCAGTCAAGCAGCAGTTTTAAACTCAGAGCTCTTGTAGCTGAAGAGTATTGTGGTTGAATACCTTAAATAAGAAAACTCTTTCTCAGCTCATTCCACTAATTAGACTGATCTAATTCCTATTAAATCAATGAATGCAAAGGGAATGTTTCCTAACTAACCCTAATCAACAACTTTTAAGTTGAAAAAAAAAACTTTGCAGTAAAACAAAGTTTAAAATACAACAAACTGTAATATAATAATACCAAAATCAAAAAAGTAATGGAAATATCCAAACCTTAAATGTAGAAAATCCAAAAATCAATACAGTTAAACAGCAGTTTTAAACTTGATATTTTGTTTGGTTTCAATGAATTATCCTCCTGACGTTTTCTTTTGGACCCTGACTTCTGTTTGCCTGGGATTTTTATTTGTTCTGCCTCTTGAAGGAAGATGCCTTGTTTGGGAAGAACTTGGCATTGTGAAACATTCTAGCTACCCCATGTATTAATTTGCCTCTATCTGCGTAACAAAGGGCTCAAACACCAACTCAGAACTTGAAAGTTTACTCAAAATTTTGGCTTTTAAATTATCTTCTGATTACGTAACCAAGCAAACCATCTTAAAAAGAAAACAGAAGAACCAGCATTTCTCGAGACTGTATCTGCACATTCAAGCACATCTCTCAAAGCATGTTTTGAAACCTGAGTCAAATTAGAAACAATTTCACTCATGAAAGACCTTTGATCTGTAGGTAAGGATGCAGCAAAATCAACCAAACTGTGTGCACACTGTAAAATAAATTTCAACATACAGCCATGATAATTTAACATTCTAAAAGCCACATTACTAAAAAGTGTCCCTTTGCCCTGAAAATCTAAGCATTTTCCTTCTTTATTGGGGGCATTAGATTAGTTGACTCCAAGGACTTTTTATCTGAACAGGTAGCTGGGGAAACCACAGCAGGTCAGCAGTCAAATAAGAAAAAAAAAACTGTCATATCCAACAAGACCCTTTATTTTCAATGAGCCTTTTTACGGACTGCCAGAACAGATGCTGGTGTTCTGTAGACTGCTTTATAAACATCTTCCAAGGCCAGTATGATAGGGGATAGCCACGAAACTGGGCATCCCATCTTCTATGAGGTCTTATATCCTGCCTGGCTCTGGGGTAGTTCCCAACTACTTAAAATCAAAAACATCACTAAATTAAGCAATTATCTGCCAAAAAGGTAACACTTGTTTGTTTTAAACTTTGATTTACCTTCCAAACATCAGAAAGACTGAACTCAATATCAGCTAGGAAATCACCATTGTCATCATCCGATTTCTTATAATTCTCTGAAACAACATGGATGGGAACACAACTGCCAGAATTAACTGTCTGCATAACACTCAGACAAGGAAACCACAACAGCCTTATAAACAGGTACAATCTGATTATTAGCTGTATGATTTTTTTGTTCTTCTGAACTTCACTACTAGATAAAATGGCATGGAGTTTCTTACCCCAGTCTACTCCTGCATCTAATTTGTTTGGTTCTGCCATACTTGTGCCAGATACTGGAACAGCCCCTCCCCCCAGTTCTACAGTAGCCCACAAAGCTATACTAGAGGGAGACTGGACAAAAGGCATGTGGTCTGGAGGCCAACCAGTGGCCTCAACAGAATAATTAATCATAGGCTGAGGCATATTTTTATTTAGTTTTTTCTTTTTAGGCAGTGGCGGCTCGTGCCATCGGGCTGCAGGACTGCAGCCCCTCCCCCAGCTGTGTGAAGAAAAAAGAGAAAATTTGTTTTAAATAAAATATGCATAATTATTAATTTTATAAATTAAAAACAGTGAGTCCGACTGGCTCGCGAAGTCCCGGAACTCGAACTGCCCATGCTCCGCAAGTTCCGGGTTTTTTTTTTTTTTTAGTTTCTGTAAATCTGGACTGCTTTGAAAGTAGTCCAGATTACAGAGAGAGAACTGCATCAGTGCAATGCCCAGACGTCTGTGCAGTTAACCGCACAGTAAAGTGGAAGGGGGATGTACTGCCACACTGCAGGCAGATACGTGATGTGGAAGGCTGGATGGTTACTGACTGGTTCTTGCTCTCTTTCCAAAAAAGAGAGCGAGAAACAATCAATTGTAACAGGCTGTGCACAGTACTGGTTACTGCTTCTCTTGTCATGGTGCTACAAAACAAGGAAACAACTTGTTCCTTAATTGCTTTTTTTTTTTTTTTTGGCTTGCACGTTGCTGTTAGTACGGAGAGTCAGAGGAAAGAGTCAGGACTTGATTCCTATCCTGATTGATGCTTGAACAACTAGCTAGCTAACTACTTAAGTTATTGTTCATGATCCAGAGACAGACAGTCACTCATCATTTTTTTTAACTTAAATTGAGGTAGGTGTCTGACAAGTTTCTTGTAGCAACTAACCATAATGAGTAGGTCTTTTGGCCTCAGTTTCCTTTATAGCTGCATTCTTAGCACAAAAGCTACTTGACTGACAGTTTTATCAGGCCAAATGCATAACATTCAGGCATATTACAGTGTTGTTCTTATTGCTCAGAAAATATATCCTGATACAAACATGTTGCTCTTTTAACATGTTTAAGCAAATTAAAGTAATAATAATAATTAATAAGTATTTTGCGCTTAAAATAAGTCTACAATTCTGTTGACATTATTTAATTGTCATCCACTCCTGTTTTTTTTTTTTTTCAAAATTGCCAGTTTTATGGAGATTTAGCAGGGGGAGAGCAAAGCTCTGAGCCAAAATCAGGGACATTTGAGAGGTATGATATGTATACATGCGTGTGTGTTTGTGTTTGTATAAAAAGTGTCACAGTCTCGCTCTGCTTACATGCTTGCGTGCATATACACACACACACAATATGTATGTATCTGTAGAAACGTGTTAAAAATATATGTATGTTATGATGTTGCATCTAGAAAGAGAATAATGTATGTAATGTGTGTGACTCCATGTTTCACTGCAGTTCTTTACTGGAAAAGTCTGACTTGGCGTTGCCAATTTCATCGGTTACCCAGAGACAAAAGCTCCACACAAAAAATTAAATAAATACATTACATACTTAAAGCTAGTAGAAAAGTGAATTGTTAGTTTTTTTGGGTGAATGTATGTCATTGCCTAGCAGTCATGCATTACAAGTGTTCGATGTAAAGAAGGTGCTGTATTTGGCAAATGTCATTTCTGACAGTTTGACATGTGTGAAGTTGCATACCTAAAAATCTTTCAGGAATACTACTTCATGTTTGGGTTTGTAAGTGTTTGGCTGTCCTTTATCCCTGCATACCTGAGCACACAAGGGAAATATATGGTTGTTGTAGAGATATTTGTCTTCTAGTGCTGGATTACTAATCTGTATATTTGGTACCAAATGAAATGTTATACTATTTTACTTAGGCCAGCTCAAAATGTTAAACAGAATTTAAATAGGGAAATGAATAAATTATAATATGCCATGTTAGCATTCTAAAGTGCAATGCCTGTTGCTGATCTAAATTGCATTTTTCTTTATTCTTTCATTCCAATGTTGGAAGCAGCTAAATAACACAGCTGGACAAAATATATGGTGCTGGCTTTCATATTTCATGGAATTCCCTGTATGGCCTGACTCTGTACTGAATGTATACTGTAACCTTTACTAAGCCTGGATTCCTTTATTTTTGTTCTGCATTTACCTGCTTACCATGATGTTGTATAAGAATGCCTGTCATGTTGAGAAGTTATGATAATAAAACCAGTCATTATCTTATTATATTAAGTATTTTTCTCTCTATGAAACTGACTCTTTAGATGGGGAGGACTTTGAATGTAATATGGTGTTAACAGCAGCAACACTTCATAGCAGGGGCATGTCAGGGAGTGGGAAGCATGCCTCTCAACCTCTTAGTGAAATAATTCTGGACAAAATTAAAAATAAGGAGGGATTCCCAAAATTAGGAACAGATTTTAAATATTGCTTTTATAAACTTAGAAAATTGTTAGACTAACAGGTTTTGCATTAGCACACATTTCTGAAAGATATGAAGTCTGAAACTCAAAAGTCTTTCATTATTTAGTGACTTCAGTCCTCCATGCTTTCCCAGAAAACACGCATTTTATGAGGAGAGATCAAAAATATGAGGCAAAAAAATCTGGACATTGTGTGAAATTGACTGTTGAGAGGTATGGGAAGAAGGCTGAGCAGAGAGATACCATACTTACAATAAAGACAGCTTTTCACAAAAAATGATATGAGACAGAGAATAGTCAGAGTTTTTTGAGTCTGTCCATATAGGACAAGTGTTTAAGGCCTATGATCCTCTTTGTGAGGTACTTTTGCGGCCTCTCCATTTGTTTTATGTACCCTATATTCTGCCTGCCTTCTCAGTTCTGCAAGAAACAGCTTCTTCATCAAGGATAATTGTAAACTGTTTTATTGATGCTTAACCCTATCTGTACCACTTATCACTGAATATTAAGCTAGTCCCAGTAATGCTGGCATAACAAGGAATGTGTGTCCATTTTAGATAATGTTGGGCCAATTAAATGATATCATCTTGAAAGTCATCCACAGTATTTGTATGCCAGTGAGGTGAGATTAGGTTGGTTTTGACATGTGCTGAGTTGGAATGCTGTGTATACTGGGAAAAGGATGATAAGGATGAAGCTGCCAGGTAAGAGAAAAAGAGGAAGGCCTAAGATAAGGTTTATGGATGTGGTGAGAGAGGACATGCAGGTGGTTGGTGTGACAGAGCAAGATGCAGAGGACAGGAAGAAATGGAAACAGATGATCTGCTATGGTGACCCCTAATGGGAACAGCCGAAAGAGAAGACTACTGACTTTAAACTGTCCCTTTTGAGCCTCCATGAAAAAGGCGGCAAAAATGAAATCCAGTATGACCTGATGTGTTCCAGACCAGACCACATCTTCTCATCAGGTGCAGAAACAAAGTACAAAGTACTGTTTGCAGCATACCACAAAGATAAGTCTTCAAACCAACCTATATATATATATATATATATATATATATATATATATATATATATATATATATATAAAAGATATATATATATGTAACAATGTGTGCTGTGTAGCATATTCAGCACGCATCATAGTGACTGAGCATTTATTTCATGTAATTTGGTAAGCATGTCCAGCATTGATCCCACTGTACCATAGCCCCACCCCTTTTAGTTGGCCACATCCCTTCCCATTGGCCACACCCATTCAGCTGTCTCCTGCAGCCCCCCTTTGATTTGAAGTCACCAGCTGCCACTGTTTTTAGGTGCAACTGGATTTGATCAGGGGTACCAGAATTAGGATCCATCAAGTCAGGGAAGAGAACACCAGTCAGAATAATAAACTGGCAGTACTGGATAATGTATCATGATATGCACTTAAGGTTTCTAATAATAGATATATCCCCACACAGCTAAACTCTGCAGAATTGTGTTAGTAAAAAAAAGTTTTAAATGTGTTCAGAATTATTTTACAACTGATAGAAGTTAAAGAATTTCCAGTACACAAAATCCAAATACCAAAGCAATCAATGTTCCTAACCAGTGTTAAAAATTAGCTCCACATACTTTAAACATATTAAACTGCTGTAAAATATCATTTACTATCATCCAAAATTTAATTAGAACTATATCTAGCATCCATGAATGTAAGCGCTTGCTCAAAGAATTTCTCAATAACTCACCTGTATGGTCTACGTCAACGAACACTTCACATTCTTACTAACTGCTCATCATGCTATCTATACCTTTCAACACTTGCTCCCCTCGCCATTCCTGGGGGGCTACTTATATATTTTTTTTCATATATTTTTTCTTATTTCCTAGTAAAATAGACTATACTTGTAACACTTTTGTATATATTGATTGTCATATTTGTCAATTTTTATTATAATTACATTACTGCGTGTATTTCCATGCTTTATTGTATCCTATGTATTGCACTGTCATACTGTTTGTACGTACTTTTTAATTAAACCTATACTAATGTTTTATTTGATGTTATCTAACTCTCTGCAGGTTTTCTCTCTAGGCCTCGGCTGAAAATGGGTATTTATTACTATCCCTGTAAGCAACTGTCAATAAATAATAAATAAATAAATATGTTCAGCCGATCATCTGTCACAGGAAGTGAGTGAGAGGAAAGTTAATGCTTTTGAAAGATGCCAGTACTGGGTTACCTTGTCAGACTCAAAATGCTAAAGAAACAGTAAGAACGACAAACATTTAAAAGAACTTGGAAAAGATTTAACTCTGGTAAATTTGTATTTGTGTAGTAAAAGTTTAAGGACAGTATTGTTTTTAAAGACTAAAAATAAAGACTGTAATTCTGATATATAACAAATCAACTCTAAAGAATGGATTTCATATCTTAAAAGTACTAGATTTCTTAGCGACATTTGCAAAAGTAATAGATTCTGCTTTCTTTAACATAATGGTTGGAAAGCTAACCCTAGGTTAAGAGGATGTTTCTAAGGACGCTTTTGCCACTGGAATGGCTGACATCACTAATTTATTGTTTGTTTTTTCTTTTGGACTATATCTCTCTGGTTACTGAATGTAGTTACAGGTTGATATTTGGGTGAATATAATACATATACATTTATATACTGCTTTTGGTTCCATAAGTGATTTCCTACCATACCTATTTGGAGTCTTAAAAAGTTCACATTCCTCGAAGTTCCACATTGAAAGTGTCTGTCACACATTCAATGTTAGGAATTATTTTAACTGCATGGTAAATAGAAATAAATTGTATTGTTCCTTAAAAGATCATTTTTATAAATAAAAACATATTTTAACCATCCTATGACTTTTCTAGTTGAACTTGTTAGATGTTAGTATGTGTTCCACGTCTTTTCTATTTGTTCCACATTATGAGGGTGATTGTTCTTCATTTTGAGCACTGAAAAGACAATGCTAGGATGAACATTAAATAAATAACCACGTCCTTGTATAAGCAACATTACAAAAAACAAAGGGTATGGAAGGTGAAAGCAGCTACTGCAGTAGTGATAATTTGAACATCTATTGTCATGGTAAGTTTACTTACACAATTATATTGTATTCATCATATTGATCACTGCTGCAGTAACCTTAGCTATATGGGCAGATTACCCATGCTTGCAACATTTGAGAGGTGGAAAGAGAAGTGTCCAGGAGCCCCTGGAGAAAGCTTCCTTGCAAAGCCTGATCTAGACATATAGAAGGAATCAAGCTTATAGTGGTTTGTAAAAGTATGTACAGGGGGCCAAGTTGCTGCTTCTAAAATACTTTTAGAGTACAACCCTTTTCAAAAAGCCATAGCTGAAGCCAAGGCCCTGGTAGAACAGCCTTGACCCTGCCTAGAATAGTTTTGTTGGTGAGCATAACACAAGATAATAGACTTAGACAACCATTTGAAAAAAAAATCTGTTTTGACACAGATTATCCCTTCTTCTTTCCTTCACAAGAAATGAACAACTGAGCAGAATATCTGAAAGATTTAGTTCCATCAAGATAGTACCCAAATTGTCTGTGAATATCCAAGAAATGGAGTATCCTTTCTCCCTCATTTTTTTGGTTCAGAAAAAAAATGGGGAGATGGATAGTTTGGCTTAAAATAAACTTGGATATCACTTTAGGCATAAAAGAAGAATTAGTTCTCAGAGAAACCCTTTCCCTGTGGAAATGATGTAGGGTTGACTCACCATAAGAGCTTGCAATTTATATTCTCTTCTTACAGAGGTCAGTGCAATCAGGGAAACTGTTTCAGTGTTAAGAACCTCAAGTCAGCCAGGTTAGTTGGTTCAAATAGAGCAAGTGTTAGCTTCTCTACCAGAAAATTAAGGTCCCAAGGAGGGTTCACCAGCTTTCTTGGAAGCCTTTCATGCAAACGCCCCTTTAAAAAACATTTTGACATAAGACTGCATTGAAACAACAGGATCCATGGGCAGACATGCTGAAATGTCCAATAAATGAACCTTGACAGTGGAGTAACAAAGGACATTGGACAGTAATTCACACAAATATTGTAAAACCAGAGAACAACTAGCCCTGAATGGGTGATGATTATGTTGTTAGCACCAACTTGAAAACCTTTTCCATTTGCAAATATATGGTTTTCCAGTAGCAGGTTTTCCTAATTACATTAGTACCTGATGCTCAGTCCTCAGTCCTCAGTAAAGTGGTGCATAAAAGGAATCATCCAGACAGTTAACTGAAAGTTGATTGGTGTCATGGTGAATCAACCCCCCCATTCTTGTGTAAGTAGATCCAGTTCACAGGTTCATAGGCGTATACTATGCAAATGACCATTAAGGCACTTAAAAGCCTAGCCATGCAACCCAAATGTGACCCACAAATTGGATTTATAGGAACTGATTTACTGACTAATTCTGTCCACCAAAGACATAGGAGCCAGACCAGGGGTGCATTTCCTATTACCCATCCATAGGTCCAAATTGCTCTTAAATAGGGATAGGGAGGCACTCTGCTTCACATGGATGGGAGCCTGTTAAAGATAATGGGAATTCTCTAAGAAACATACCTGTCTCTCCAGCATGTCCCATTTATGTTGCAAGCAAAATTTAGGTCTTTTAATCTAGTAGTTCTGATGTTGTTTGTTTTGCAGATGTAGTCAAAAGGAAGTAACTCAACAAGACAGCGAGCATTAAAAAAACAAATTTAATGTGAGCGCTTTCGAAGGGGTCTTTGCCCCAACTTCTTCAGACAAATTGTACTCTGTGATCCTCGCCTTATATACAAATCTAAGGATCAATAATTCAATTAACATAAACAATTACTTTATATAAAATACTTATTTAAGTTAAAACCATTAAAATATAAGATTCGTTACTATACAAATAAATGAACTAATCTAAACTATACACTCCTCACTATAAGGAGCGATTCAATACAATAATATTAACTGTTAAAATTAAAAATCATTTGTTTATGTTAATTGAATTATTGATCTTTAGATTTGTATATAAGGCGAGGATCACAGAGTACTATTTGTCTGAAGAAGTTGGGGCAGAGACCCCTTCGAAAGTGCTCACATTAAATTTGTTTTTTTAACGATCACTGTCTTGTTGCGTTACCTCCTTTTGACTACACTTGCTTTTGAGTTTTGTGTTTTCAAGTCATTTATTTAGCTGGTTGGTCATGTTTTGCAGATGTGCAAAATATTCCTCAAATCAGGGTCCAGGGAAGCCTTTCTTGTCAAGCAAAGAACACCTCTCAGAAGTCTGTATGATACTGAGTAAAGAAACAGGGCTTTGAGGTTGTCAGTGTAGGGCATTGTGTTTACCCCCTGTATTAATTTTATAGTGAACCTTTGTGGACATTCCAGTTGCTGCATGTGTCTGGTCAGGGACACACATTGAAGGGGCATTATGATGGGCCTGATGAGGGCACAGAACAGTGGTATGATGACATATCTGGTCCTAAATGCCATGCCCTTGCTTATAAGTTGAGCAACATAGAAGGACTTTCTTACTACCTTGGGCACATATTGGTCAAAGGCTATGTCACTATCTACATGAGTTCCCAAATCCCAGACTACTGAATCAACTTTTAAGAATGTTTTATTGAGAAAGTAGTTACCTGAGGTGTAAGACTTCCCAAAAGAGACTGTAATGCATTTCTAGTTATTGAGTTTTAAGCCATGGCTTTGGCAGCAAGTGTTTGTCTGTATTAGACCTTCCTGCAGGATGTTCTTGTCTTGGGGAAATTCAGTGGCTGCTCCCAGTTTGCAATTATCTGTGAACTATCTGTGAACTCAGTTATCCAGAGGCCTTTGACGTTGACTTTGACATCTGAGAAGTAGTTGCCAAAAAGGAGTGGGCCTAGCATGGAGCCCTGGGGGACTCCACTGGTGACCGGCCATTTTGTGGTGGTAACCTTACCAATTCTAACCTCCTGGATCCTAATTAGTGAGCCAGTTAGCTATCCAGGGTGTTATGAAGGGGTTTATACCTATTTATGTAAGTTTGTTGACAATGCCTGAGTGAGGTATTGTATCAAATGCTTTATCCTGATCTAGTTAGACAGTATGTACAGTTTTTCCCTTATCCACTGCCTTAGTGACTTTTTCAAAGTAGTTCTCCGGATTCAGCAAACACGACCTTTGACAAAGCCAAACTGGTTCCAGTGTCTGGAAGTCTTCTATGTCCTTTTTGATAATTTCCATGACAATTCTTTTTATGGCTTTGCAAATAATACCAGTCAGTCTAATGGGTCTGTAGCATCCAAGATCTGTTGAAGGTCCTCCCTTATGAAGGGGGATGACCACTGCGATCTTCCATTCATGTGGTACAAAGCCATAGTTAAATAATGACTCTTGGTTCCTGATAAGTCGTATTTTAGACTGTTCAGGAGGCAGCCTGGGATGTTATCTTGCTACTTAGAGTTGAAGGGGTTATGTTTGAGGGTATTAATGGGAGAGTGGTTGGGCTGATGGGGAGGGTAAAGTTGGAACTGAATTTGTCTGCTAGCAGGTTCGCTTTATTGCCAGGCTCCATGAATGTGGCACCATTAGCCAACAGCTCATCACATTGGTAGGTACTGCCCTTGAGGTTTCTGACATAGCTGTAGAAGGCCTTATGATTATCTTTTATCTGAGAGAATATCTTAGTCTCAAAATTGGATTTTCTTGACTTAATTTGCCCTCTTAGTTGCCTATTTACTTTGATGAGAGACTTTTTATCTTTATGGAAATTACCCTACCTGATTTCTAATATGATTTTTTTCCTTTTATTGTATATTCTGTTTAATTTGGGATGCCATCAAGGCTGTTTCTTTCTAGGGCTAGTTCTGGGCTTACTTCTGCTAGGCACAGCATCCTCTATGCGGCCATTAATATAGTTGTACAGAGTTTTTGAGAACAATTCAGCATAAGCTGGTGTATTTTGGGGGTTTGAAGAGGCACTGAATTTTAACAAACCATCACTTAATAACAGGTAATTTGCCTTGGAATACTTCCTAAATGTTACTGGATTTAATGGGATTATGTAGTTGAGTTTGATTTCAAAGAAGACAGCTTTATGGTCAGACCTTATCAGGGAGGACAAGACATTTAGGGGGTGCAGTATTCTCCCACATTTGTAAGCATGAGATCTAGTATGTTGGAGACTCTAGTGGACATATTCACTATTTGGTGAAGGTTGTTTGTATTTACAATGTCTAGGAATCTCTGAGCTTATACATTTGAGGCCATGTTGGATTCCCAGTCTAAGGAGGGGTAATTAAAGTCTCCCATGAGAAGTGTGTAAGGTCGGATGATAAGTGTCTCCAGTACGTCCAAGTATGCGTTGTGAGCTTCTTGTGACATGGAGAGTGACCTATAGTTGGCTAGGATATGGCACGGAATTTTGTCTACGGTGATCTGCACGTGGAGGAACTCAGGCATATAATTCTGTCTGGCCACTCTGCAGGTATGCTTGTTGCTGATGTACATTGTCTGTGCAGCTACTGATCTAAAAGTGTGGATGGCACTGAAACCTTGCACTGCCAGGGTACTCTCTGCTGCTTTAAACCATGTCTCAGTAACTGATTTTACAAAGCTTTTACTCTTGATCCTAAACGGTGAACAGATTTCCACGTGTAGTCGGTGGTGGAGCTAGCTCTAAAAAGAGCTGTTTTAGCCCTGTGGACAGCTGGAGCTCTATATAGAGCTGCTACAGATCTCTATGAGCTCTGAGAAGAGCTGTTTTGTGTTTTAAATGCCCTTTTGGGCAGATGTGGTAGTTCTAAAAAGAACTGTTTTGTTTGGTTCACCGAAGCTGTGTCTCTGCCTCCAGCTGGTCTTACCGGAGCTGATACAGATTTCTGTAAGCTCTGAGAAGGGCTGATTTGTATTTTGAATGCCCATTCGGGTGTTGGTGGTAGCTCTAATAAGAACTTTTTTGTTTTATTCTTCAATGTATCTCCGGTTGCTCTTACCAGAGCTTATACAGATCTCTGTGAGCTCTAAGAAGAGCTGTTTGGTGTACTGTGAGCTCTGAGAAGAGCTGTTTGGTGTAAGATGCAGATCCACATGAGCTCTGAAAAGAGCTGTTTTGTGTATGGACACAATGGGCTCTGGGAAGAGCTGCTGTTGTGTCCTTTGGTGTTCCGCAGTGGTGTCGATCTCCATTGTCCTTCTTCTTGAACAGATCTTCGGTTTTTTTGCTATGTGTGAGTCCTACAAAGGACTATTTGTGCGCTCCCCAAGCACTGGTCAGAATGACCTGAGAGCTGTTGCTGTGCTGCTTTTATGCTACTGTGGAGGGGGCGTGGTTTAGAGATGTCCAATGAGAAGTGACTAGTTGGGGGTGTGGCCATAGTAGGCCTACAAGGTGAAGACGGACCTGGTTGGAAGCATCTCATTCCTCTTATTTAGTTCCTTTTTATTATCCAGCTACTTGTTCATATGTGCCATTCCTAACAATGCGTTGGAACCTTTTGCTTTGTCACGATTATACCTATGTTTGAAAAGACTGTACTAAAACTTAAAGTTAACCAAAAAATAAAAAATAAAAATTGAAATTAAATTTAGAATTAAATTTAAATTTAAAATTAAAATTAAACTGTAAAACAGAGATCTTGGGCAATATTCTGGGGTTACTGACTATAGTTCTAAATTTAGACTTGCCATTACCATCTGTAAAACAGTGGAAGCAAGCTTGGTTCTGATAAAGATTCTGAGATGTCCGGCGCTTTCGGGGCAGATAGGAACTGCACAGATATCTATATTCTCAAGTGTGAGGTGGGCTTGGAGGGAGTGTAGTTTTTTATTTAGGCTCCTGGCATTGAACAGTAACACCTTGAGGTACCATTCAGTTGATTTTGCTTTGTCGGTAGGTTTTTCAATTTGGCATTGCCTGAAAAAGGCACTATGGGGGCAGACAAAGCCTTAGCTGGTATTTGAAAGCATAGAGGAGGAAAGTGTAGACTATCCTTGACATTGCAATGTCGTCTGTTGACCATGTCCTCCAAAGCTGACACATACTGGATGCACCACGAAGATAGTCAGTTGTTGAAATTAATCATTTTTTGCTCATATTGTATTATATATATTAATGCTGCTCAGTGCCAGGCTCATACCAGCCTGAGACACATAGTCTGAAACCTCCATAACATCACTTTTCATATAGTTTAGGGATGTACATCCAGGTCATTTACACCTACATGTCTATGATGGAATCATTCTGGTACCTGTGGTGTAATGACTTCAGTGTATGCATGAGTTGGCAAGATCCTGGCTCCAGATAAGTAACTAACAGTTATCTCTTCCTTGTTCAGCCTGGTTTGAGGAATATCAGTATATCTTACAATGAAGTCCCCTAAGATGAGAGTCCTCAGAAGTGTGTTTGCTTGCCTTAGGGGCTTAGTGCTTGGTGCTCCACTGAGAGTGACAGTATGTGTGTTGTTAGGTGCTGTTTTTTTCTGACTGCCTTCGGCTTGCTGAGGCATAGATTTGACAGCAGGTGACCTAGGTGATTTTTGTTGTTTAGGAAGATTGCCTTCAAGTGCATCAGCGTGTGTGTGTGTGTGTGTGTGTGTGTGTGTGTGTGTGTGTGTGTGTGTGTGTGTGTGTGTGTGTGTGTGTGTGTGTTGTATACTATGTGAGGTGGGTGTTGCGTGCATGGTTTGATCAACCTAATGTACACTTGTATGTGAGAGTTTAGACTCCAGTGTCATTGCGCAATTGCACTTCTTGCATACTGTGTCTGATTCTTTAAGGATTAAGTGGTTGTCAGTAAACATGAAACAATTGCCCCACTGTCTGAAGATGTCTATATCCACCAGGCTGGCTACAGAGAAGTTAGAAAATCACATATCCATAATGCCATTCCTTTGATTTGTGAGCTACAGGGGGTGGTGTATTGTGGTTAGAAGACTATTAAGGGTGCTTTGTTTGTGCAGACTAATAAGGGTGTTCTTTTGGGGCAGATTAAGCCAAACAGTACTAAATTCTACAAGCTTTAATGTTAACACAATACTGAATTCTACTAAATCTGTAGGTATTGCCACTTGAGGCCCAACTAGCTGCTCTAAGTTTGTTGGCTCTCACGATATTTGCAGTATATTGCTGCTTTACAGGTTACAGTTTTATAGATTGTCCTACAAAGAAATTTGCTTTCTAGGTGCTTGCTACTATACAGGGCACTGCTAACCCACTCACACATGCAAAAATTAGAGCAGCACAGAAAAAACAGAAAAGTAAATAATGATCCCTCTGGCCAATAAAATGACTACACTAGGAGTCCTTTTGAGTATGAGTATCTCCCAACTCAGGTAGACCAGGCAAACACCTTCTGCCACAAGATGAATAAACCCGGTTATCTTGATGTGAAAGCAAAGTAGACATATAAGAGACCCACAAATGCAATGTTAACACAAACCACTTAAACATCTAGCTGGAAAGCCATTGATGAAGGTAATTTTAAGACAGTAACAGTGAGAGGAAGAGCAGTTTTCTTTACAAAAAATTCAGTGAAATGCACACATAAAAGCAGGAAACAAAAATGATCACTAAAATAAAGTGCAATTTAGCAATCAAAGTACTTAATTTTCTCTGGAATACAAGTAAAACACTTCTGGAATGCAAGCTAGGATGACAAGCTCTGCTGAGCTCCAGGAAAATGAGCATGAGACGTAGTAAAGGAGGCTTACTCAAGAGTAATACTGGTACCATGGATCCATGGAAAACAATGAGTGGGAAGCATATTTAAATAGCTTTTATGACAGTAAATAGCAATGAAAAATGGGAGGTAGAGACTTTGGAAATCAGATAATCATAAGAGGTTGAGGACATAGATAAAGCCTTATAAAACAACAACAGCAGAAGGGTGAGAGAGTTAGAAACTTTTCAAGGAACAATAGTCTGTTAGTGGACAGACACAGAATGCAAGAAGGTAAATTGAGAAGCAGAATATAAAAGCACTGAAGCCCAAGCTATTCTACCTGTGGAAAAAGAAGTGCAGTATCATTAAGGTCCCTGAACAAACTAAACATGCAGTGAGATGGAACACAGCAGAATAGTACAAGGTAGTATCACCACGTAGGTCACTATAAGTGCACTTAAATAAGTAAGCAATAATGAAATAACTACAATATTTTAAATCTCTTTCTTTCTTTTTTGAATAGCTAGTTACTAACAGTTGCACACCTCTCCAAGCCTTGGATAAAAAGACTGTGAAGAAGCTTGTGGTGACTGTCCTTGGCAAAATCCAAAAGAAGGGAGAACCACAATTGCCTGGGTCAGAAAGGAGCTACCATAATGATCTTGGGGGATTCCTTTTGAATCTTCAGAAGTACTCTGAATATTAGTGGAAAGGGTAGAAAAGCATACAGGAACATTCCTGTCCAAGGAATAGAAAAGAAAATGCATCTGTCTTCCAGGCTTTCTTGCATGGAGTCCTAGAGCAGAATCTTGCCAGCTGATTGTTCAGAGAGGAGGCAAAGAGGTCTGAGGATCTCCCCACAGATCGATCCAATCTTGGAAGACCCCCCGATCTAGTTTCAAGTCATGGGGATCTGCTCTTGTCCTGCTCAACTTGTCTGCCACACAGTTATGCTCTGATGGAATGTAGGATACTTGTACAGTGAGCTTGTGCTGTGAAATTATATCCTAAGCTAACATGGCTAGCCTACTGATGGGGTATGACCTGGATCCCCCTGTTTATTGATGCACCACATGACTGTGGTTTTACCTGCAATTACTTGAACATATTCTGAAGATTCAGAGAATTGAGTGCCTTGACCAAGGCAAGCACCTCTTTTATATTTATGTGCATGTGTCTGTTCATTATCATCATCAGACCCTTTTTTCCCAATTTTTCTATATGGGGTTAGGGTATCGTGTTAACTGTCGCCAACTTTCTTGATTCAGTGCCACACTCCTGCCTTCTTCAACACTCATGCCTGATTGTCGCTGATCTTCTTTCACACAATCCATCCATCTCTTTGCTGGATGTCCTCGTTTCCTCTTACGTTCTTCCTGTCTGTCCCAAAACTTCCTCACCAGATTGTCTTCTGCTTTTCTGTACGTGTCCAAACCACCATAATCTGATCTCTTTGATCTTTTCTGCAATTGGTGCTACTTTGGCTTCTGCTCTTATATCCTCATTTCTTCATCTGTCTCATAGTGTGGATCCTACCACCCTTCTCAGGAACTTCATTTCCATCACCTCTGGCTTCTTCAACTGTTCTGTCTTTGCTGCCCAGGTTTCTGTACCATGCAGTAGTATTGGTTGCACCACTGTCTTGTACACCTTACTTTTCAGCTTCTTTGGCATTCTTCTGTCATAGACTATACCTGACACTCTATGCCATTTGGTTGCAGCCCCTCTGATTCTAGCTTTGACCTCTTCATTCAGACTTCCCTTCTCCTCAAACACCCCTCCCAGATACTTGAAGCTGTTTACCTTTTCCACTATCTTCCCTTCTATCTCTATTCTCAGCTTCTTCTGATTTCCCTAATTTGCTGCCATTACCACTGTCTTATCTGTGCTTAGTTGCATCCGATGTGCCTTCAGTTTTGTATTCCATTCTCCTATCTTTTGCAGAAGTTCTTGCTCAGAATCTGCCTGTAATGCCACTTCGTCTGCATAAAGCAACTTTGTTGATCTGTCTCCTCCGATCTGTTTGCTAATGTAGTCCATCACCAGTATGAACAGCAGTGGGCTCACAACAGAACCCTGGTGTACACCCACTCCCACTGGGAACCCTTCTGTGAGGCTGAACTCTGTTCATACTTGAGTCATCGGGTCCTTGTACATAGCTTGCAGTATCAGTGTTTCTGGGGCTTCAAACCACCGCAGTACTGCCCAGATCAGCTTTCTTGCGACCTTGTCATATGCTTTCTCCAAATCTAGGAATGCCCAGTTGGACTCTCTCCTCATCTCTAGCTTCTTCTCAAGTATCTGTCTCACTGCAAACATTGGGTCAGTTGTGCTACATCCTGATCTGAAATTGAACTGCTCATCTCCCATCTTACATTGTACTACTCTGTGGATCCATTTATCAATCACTCTTTCCAGAACTTTCATGCAGTGTAATAGGAGTTTGATGTCTCTGTACTGCCCACAGTTGTGGAATGGATGTCCCCTTTGTTCTTGTACACTGGCACAAGTATGCTTATTCTCCAGTCATATGGGATGCACCTTTCTCTCCACATTGCTATGAGTACCCTCAGGAGCCATTTCTCCCCTATCTCATCCAGCATCTTTATCATATCTGGTGTGACCTCATCTGAGCCTGCTACTTTCCCTGACTTCATTTTCCTTAGTGATCTTCTTACTTCTTCTAGGGTGGGCATCTCTTCTTCTCTCATCGTAGGCTGTTTCGGGGGCAGTACAGTTTCTGTGGGTTTTTTTTCATTCAGAAGCTGCTGGAAATACTCCTTCCATCTGCCTTTGATGTCCTGTGGCCTGCTGAGCAGGTTGTTGCTGGCATCCCTTATGAAGGGTATCTGACTATCTTCTTTATCATTCTGTTTTTGCCTTGCAACCTGATATAGTTTCTTTGTGCCCCTTACTGAGTCACTTTCCAGAAGTTGGAACATTGCCTCAGATGCCCTATTTTTTGCTATTGCAACTTCTTTCTTAGCTTCTTTATTAGCCGACCAGTAGTCCTTCCCAGCCTGGTCAGTCTTTTCTATCTCCCACTTCTTCCTGCACTCCTTTCTTTTGATGACTTCCTGGACTTCTGCATTCCATCATCAGCTTTCCTTATATACCTTATTTCCATACCTGGCTTGGCCGCATATTTTTTCTGTAGTCCTAACACATGCTGTTTTTAGGGGGTGCCTTTCTTGTTCAACTCCAACTATTTCCTCCTTTTCTTGGGGTGCTGGAGCCCTGAGGAATTCCTTGAACTGCTGTACTTTCTCTCCAGCCAACTTCCAGGTCTTCAGCCTGGTTTCTGTTGACCTAAGAGCCTTCTCTGACCACTGCTTGCAGCTGATTGTGGCAACTAGTGGTTTATGCTGTGGGCCAACTGTTTTGTTGGGGATGACTTTGCAATCATGGAATCTACCCCAGTGCCTTTTCCTTACTAGGAGAAAGTCTACCTGAGTTGCATGTTGGCTACTCTTGTATGTGATCTTGTGACTGTCTCTCTTTCTGAACCATGTGTTGGCTACTATTAAGCCATTTGCCAGACAGAAGTCTAGATTAGTTTATCCCTGTTTATTCCTGTTGGCCCACCCGTGTGGACCCAGACAGTCCTCATATCCTGTTCTGTCTGCCCCGATATGTACATTCAAGTCAACCATTATCAACACCAATTCATGTAGTCCTACTTTATCTAGTACGTCCTGCAATTGCTTTCTGAATGCACTCTTTTCCTTGCAATCACAACTCTGCTGTGGGGCATTCGCTGAGATACTGCCCTATCATTACACTGGAGTCTGATTGCTATGAGTCTGTCATTAATCCTGAAAATATCCCTCACTGCCTTCTGAAGCCCTCTCGCACTACAATTCCTACACCATTTCTAGCCTGTCACCCTCCTAAGTAGTAGAGTCTGGATCCCAGGACAAGTGGCTTTGCTGCACTGCCCTTCCACCTTGTCCCTTGGATACATAGGATGTCCAGCCTCCTCTGTACCATCATGTCATCCACTTCCAAGCTGCGTCCTGTCAGTGAACCTACATTAAGCATTGCAATTCTCAGTTTATGTTTGACAGGTTGGTTGGTTTTATGTCCAGCTTTCACTCAACAAAGCTATCCCAGGTAATCCAGGCTGGGCAACTAGACACCGGCCGGCCAGTAGCTTATTGACCCAGAGCTGCTGGGCTTTATGGCATGTACACACTGGCCAATAGAGGTACATATATCCCTCCCACTGTTAGCATGGGTCCCCAGCGTAGGTCGGAGTAGGCCGGGTCCTCAACCCACTTATTATTGGTAACTACCCATACCCATTTTGGCAACACTGCGGTGGTGGTGCTGCGGTAGCATTGTCACCTCACAGCAAAATGTTGTCCCGTTCTATTCTCAGCTATAGCGCCTTCTGTGTGGAGATATGCGTGAATGGGCATACCTTCGTTAAAGGTTGTGCGTCAGGGCCGGCAACTCGGTACGTAAAAATCTATTGCCAATCATTAGCAGACTGGAGTTCCACGGTGGCGACCCCTAACCTGGAAAAGCCAAAAGACACAACAACAAGTCAACATAACCGAATCACCTTGAGCCATATTTTACATCGTCGATTGGCTAGCCCTGCCATGGTGTGCAGTCTGTGATCTGTGTTCTCCTATCTTGAGGATACTGCGCACTACAGCAGATGCCCAAAGCGGTTGGTCTGTACATGTCTTCCCCTTATAGGGCACCATGTAGAGTCTGCACTGCTGCCCACAGCTCCATTCATTGGTGAGTTTGAGATGGAAACACTCAGCATGTTTTTCGGACATGGGAGGAACCCCATGAAAACACAGGGAGAACATGCAAACTCCAAACAGGCATTGGTCAGAGGTCAGGATTGAACCTTGTAACTTGTGCATGGGAGGTAAAGACCTTAACCATTATGCCAAATGGTCTCATGACCATGGTGCGTGGTCATGCAATCGTCTGTTCTTGGTGTCCAATACACCTTGTACTTTTATCTCTCCTGAGGTTGTTCGATGAGCAAAGTCTGAGGCATCTGTGAAACATGGAGGGAGAAGGGGAAACCAGAAATGAGGGATATCTCTTGTCTCCACCAAGTGATTTTTTTCTCTTCTGCCAAACCCCAGCACTGGGATTTGATGAGACAAGGGGTGCTGGTGCTGGGACCAAAGAGACTTCAGATACGACTGTATTTTTCTCGTATGCAGTCTTGACAGGTGTATCATGAGAATCATAGAAGCCATGAGACCCAAATTCCTGAGGTATTCTCTCAGAGTGACCCCGTCTTAGTGGAAAACCTTAAAAATAGATCTAGATATAGATCTATTTTTTTCTGTGGAAGAAAAGCACTTTGAACTGTGGTATCAAACTTACATCTCAGAAACACAATCCTTTGAAAAGGCGTCAAGAAAGACTTTTGAATGTTCTATTGGAATACTAGCTTATGTAAGAGATCTCTCACTCAAAAGAGACAGATAGATTCCAAACACTTTGATAAAGGCTCTGCAAAGATAAGGAAGTCACCTAGATATGAAAAAATGTGGATACCCTGTAGCCTGCAATGAACTATAACTGGCCACACAAAACCTTAAGAAACACCTGAAATCTGGATGAATAGGAAGTGACAATAAACTTCTTTTAAATCTAGTGTTACCAGGAAACTTGAATGAGGAAGAAGCAGTAACAGATTGTGAAGTCACATAATTCTGAATTTGGGCACCATCACAAACAGGTTTAGGAAAGAAAGATCCAAAACTGGTCTCCAAGCATTTTTTCTTTCTTTCTTTTATACTAAAACCATCCTTGAATAAGACCTCTTTCCCTCCTGGGAAGGAGGAACTGGTTCTATCACTCCTGGGGACAGTATGTGATGAAGGACAGATGGAAATAAAAGAGTCTGGTCTGGAGGATGAGGAATTACCTCTGGAAAGGAGGGATTTCCTCTCATTGCCATTTATAATCTTGATGAATTATCTTCAGAACCCACTTGTATGAAATTATCTCTTGCCAAAGAGAAAAGCTGAGATTCCAACTTTCTGGAAGATAAAAGGTGAGAGCCAGGATGGGAAGGAGGGGCAAAGTCTCTTAAATAGTCATTCTGACTTATTGAACTGCCCTTGGTTTTCGAAGTTTCTGGAATTATTCTTGGAACCCTGTTGCCATTTCTTCTTAAACGTGTTTATTTTGTTTCTTACCAAAACTGAATGAGGGATTAGAGAATTCTTTGGAAAATTTGGAAAAGGAGGGCTGAAAATTTTTAGATATTGGCTGTATCAGCTTATCTATATTCACAATACTTTTTAATCACCTCTGAAGCAGAGGGGCCAAATATTATATCCAAAGAAGAATTTAAATTCACATTTGTATCATCATCTTGATAGGTTCTGAAAATGCAGCCATGCAAACCTACTCAAAACAGTATCAGTGGCCATAGCCCTTGAATAAGTATCAATAGACTCATACATACACTCTATACAATAAGTAGTGACTTGAACAATAAAACAAATTAAATTATTTAGAGCAGATCTTTTTCTCACAAGAAGAAACTGCAGACAACGCACTATTCATACTTTCCCAGTTAATCAGAATACAGTTTAACATATGAAACTAACAATTAAAAATTCTGCAAAATCAAAGTTGCAAAAAGCATACACTTTTCCCTTATGTATTAATAATCTTCCTATCTTTATCAGAAACAGTAGGATTAGAATTAACAAAGTGTTTAGCAACTGCAGGATTAACTAAAGCTATAGCTGCTGGATCAGGTTTGGGAAGATTGTATAGGAACTTAAAACGATTAAGGAACTTTATACATCTGCCTGGTTCATATCTGTCTTTTTAGCAGCAGCTGGTTGACTGAATGACTGTCAGAAAATTTGCAGGCAGTAACACACACATTCTCCAAGACAAAACTGGGGGAATGGGTGCCAGTTCAGGAAATTCATTATGTAACAGTTCACAGCAGTTTTTAAGGGAATGAGAAATATTAGTTTTCTCCCAGTTAAAGCACTGGATTGTTATAGAAATAGTCTCGTTGAAAGTGAACCTCCCACATGGAGAATCAGACACTGAACTCTCCTCTTGAGTCTAAATCAGAAATCCAAGGAGAAAACCTTGTATATGTCCCTTCATTCTCCTGTCCAGATACAGAATCTTGAATTTCTTTAGGAAATTTCTTATACCAAAAACTACCTTACAAGAAGGATCAATAGCCTTTATTATACCCTGAGCCAGTTCCCGTAAACTATTCCTGTATAAGGAAATTTGAGTAAGAGTAGATACATGGTTAGTTTTCTGCTTCTTTTTGACAGGAAAAAATGGAGCCAACGAGAGTGGGTCTCCCTTACCCACAGCTAACCTCAGGTCCATAGAGACTGTAGGTGCTACACCAGAGGGATTCAGTGTAAAAGATGAATGGTCATAGGTACAACAAATGGCCACAGCAGAGTCACTTACTTGTTGCTGAGGCAAATTGCTAGCCTGCTGTGGTGGCAAATGCTGTTTGCTTAACTTTTTTTTTTGTGGCTGGAAGAAGTACTGACCATGGGACCAACAGTTTGCTCCATGGTCAAGCTGAAAATGGTGCCGCTTTCCCAAAACAAGCAGTAAATGCTGGTAAAAATAAAAAGTCTTTAAAAACTCACTTCCCCTCCAGACAAACACAGTAAAAAGCATTTTAAAATACTATGACAGCCTCACAAAGTAAAATAAATACAAATTCTCCACAGAAAAAAAATGATTTTCAGTTACTTTAAACAACTTTTAAATTGAGAGAAAAAAAAAACACTTTTCTTTAAAAGCACAGGACAGTCCATTAAACCAGGGTTGCCAGACGTCCCTATTTGGGCGGGACTGTCCCGAGATCAGCAGCCTGATCCCGAGTCCCGTATTGCCGGTTTAAATCCCAGGCAGCCTCCGCTTTGTTTTTTTTTGTTTTTGTTTTTTTGATTGGCCCGTATACCGGTATATGGGCCAATCAAAAATCACTAAACACGGAGCTTCTTGTGTTTAATGCGGAACATCGCAGTTTTGCATTAAACAGAAGTAGCTCCGTGTTTAGCGATTTTTGATTGGCCCATATACCAGTATATGGGCAAATCAAAAAATTGCAAAACAGAGCTACTTCTGTTTAATGTGGAACTGCGATGTTTCGCATTAAACAGAAGTAGTTCCGTGTTTATTTATTTTTGATTGGCCCGGGCAAATCAAAAAATAAAATAAACACAAAGCTACTTTTGTTTAATGTGGAACTCTGATGTTCCGCATTAAAAGACCTAGCGTGGAAGACCTTTTTTTTTTGTTATTGTTGCCGTGAAATACCTTTTTTTTTTGTCCCTACCTGGCCAGGAAATCTGGCAACCCTGATTAAAACAAAAACTCTTAGCTTTAAAATAACTTTCCTAAAGAGAAAGTATAAATAATAAGCAAAATTATTATATGGAAGTTTTTTTTCTACAAAGGGAACTTATCTGCCCAGCAAAGGAAAAGTGCAAGCTGACTGTTGATCCTTGAAAGCCTCACAGGAACTTACTCTTTGGCAGTAGTAAAGCTCTGAATAGCTGGGCAAGCAAACCTGTCATTTAGTCAGCTCTGCTTCAGATTCCTGACAGTTTGGGTGTGTGGAATGTGCCCTGAATCTTTGGAAGCTGGCCATCTGTTATATCCTTGGCAGGATATAATCCATACAGCTAAGGCTATTGCAGCAGTGATCAGTATAATGAACATTAATTACTCGTTGCCAGACAATCATTCTTACATATTTACCTTCGTATACCTATGTTGAATGCCTTACAAAAGTGAACTATGTTGCTTCTTTCACCACTAATAACCTATAGGTAGACTAGCAGACTTGCAAGCCAAACTCATAAAGAGTAATCCTTCATGCAAAGAACACAGTAGCAGCAACCAAAATCTGCCTACAGAAAAAAAGGAGAAATCAAAACTTATCTTTAAAAAGAAAGGCAGACAAAAGCAGATTGGTAACAATTTCAAAAAAGGGAAATAATGTCACAGCCAAACAATCTGGAAATGTGAACTTCATTTTTTTGGGATTCTTAAACCCAACAGCTAGAAAAGTCACAGAAAAAAAATACTTCTAAGAGTTCCTCCCCTCATGACCAAGCAAAGCAAGACCTTTCCAAAAACAGCCTAGAGACAATGGCCTCTATGAGCAGCATGCTAAAAAAAAAAAAATAAATAAATAAATAAATAAAAAGAAAATTTCCTTCCTTGGTCCTGGGTTCACAATATTCTGACCCAATCTTGGAGGCTATAAGACACAGCAAATTTTCTCTTAGCTGTACTTTCCAGATGCTGAATTACAGTTCCTCCTCAGAAAGAACCTCCAAAGAAATGAGGACTTCTCATCTCAGAAGTCACTTTACCTGTAAGAGACTGTCACCAAATTCAGGTCTGATTCCTGACCATGACACCCAGGGAAAGAGATAAAAAAAGAAAATAGGTTGCATAATAATATTTGTATAAACTGGGACTATGTTTGAAATCATGTTTACCAAATTAAAGACTTTACAGTCATTCACTTCAAAATGCTATAACCCTATGACTCTTCCCAGTCAACAAGGCAGACATCTGCTGAATGACACTGTGATGATGTAACAGCATGTTTTTAAAACATTTTAATTATTTTGCTAAAAGTATTCTATCTTTCTAGGGAGTCAGAAAACTTGGGAACTATTTCAGAATGTGATACAGGGAAATACTGCCAGCTCAGCTATCTGGAATTTTGTAAATAATTCTATGTCATTTGTGAATATTGATATGAGTTATACATAACTGTATGTTATGTGGGGAAGGGAGTAACCGAACCCCAGAAGCAACAAAGGTCAGTACATTTTTTACAGAGTTTACAGAGGCGGACAATTTTGATAGTTTCATTCATATGTTTGAGAGGGTATGTGAACAGTATAATGTTGACCAAGGGCTCTGGGTATGGTTCCTGACCCCCTTACTCCATGGTAAAGCTGTAACTGCTATTTCTAAATTGTCTGATACTTCTTAGGTTCATAGGTAGGTAGTAGGTACTAGGCTATCTGTCCGAAGGCATTTATAAGCCTAGCCAGAATGTGTTGGCTTTCACCAACCCCTTAGATTAATTCCCTGTGCCTCTGTCCAGCAGTGCCACTGAAGTGATCCCCAAGGTAAACTTTCTGTTTCCCATCCACTCGTCAAGGTTTCTTTTGAAGAGTGTTAGCAAGGAGCTCTGCCTAATGTAGATTCGGATCTTGTTCCAAAGCATGGGAAGTCTCTGGGACAGGGATCTATCCCTCCAGCACATTCTATTTATTGTTGTGGTGAGGTTTAGATCTCTAGAAGATGTGGCTCGAGGAGATAAGGTTTTCTTTAGGTGGACAATGTCCATCAATTCTGTGTTGGACATGGCCTTGTATGTCAGGCAGAGATCACCTCTGAGTAGGTGGTATGCAACCAAGTACAGCTGTAGTTTCTTCAGTCGAGCTGCATAGGGCATCTGTTTGAGGCCAGTGATCCTCTTGGTGAGGTACTTCTGTGGACTTTCCAGCTGTTGCAGGTGTCTTGTAAGGTACATCCCAAATGCAGCGTTGTACTCTATGATGGATCTGATGAGTGGTGAGTAGAGGGGCACAATGACCTCTTTTGATCTGGATGCGAACCCTTTTGTGATTAGGTGGGCCATGTAGAAGGATTTTCTAATCACTATGGCAATGTGATTATCAAAGGTGAGATTACTATCTACTTGGGTCCCAGATCCCTTATTACGTCTTCCGTATTTAGGGGACTACCACCTGTGTGGTAGTTTGTGGGTACTTTGTTTTTTCCAAAGGGGATGACTATGCACTTTTTGGCATTTAGCTTGAGGCCATGATTTTGACACCAGGTTTCCGTCTCAGTGAGACCTTTTTGGAGGATGTCTGTATGAGCCGGAGAGTCAGTTATAGCCCCTAGTTTGCAGTCATCTGCAAATTTGGTCAACCATAGTCCTCCTGTGCTTGCCTGTACCTCTGAGAAGTATATGCCGAACAGGAGGAGTCCTAGGACTGAGCCCTGGGGAACACTACTTGTAACCGGTTTAGAGTTGGACCTAGCTCCTGCAACTCTCACCATGTGGGTTCTGTCCGTGAGCCAGTTGGCAACCCATCTTGTGATGTAGGGGTTTATGTTCAGGCTGGTGAGCTTGTCTATAATACCAGAATGGGGAATGGTGTTGAAGGCCTTAGCGAGGTCTAGGTAGGCTGTGTGTACCACCTTTCCCTCATCTATGGCCTTGGTAACTGTCTCAGAGAAGTCCACCAAGTTTAGGAGGCATGATCTGCCCTTAACAAAGCTGAACTGGGTAGGTTCCAGTGCTTGGAGGTTCCCAATGTCTCTGTTAATGAGTTCCATGATGACGTGCTCCATAGCCTTGCAGACCAAGCTAGTCAGGCTTATAGGGTGATAGTTCCTGGGGTCTGTTGTGGCTCCACTTTTGTCAAGTGGAATAACCATTGCTGTGTGCCACTCTATGGGTTCGTAGCCTATGGAGAGGTTGTGTTTGAACAGTGTGTTTAGGTGAGGGGTTAGTTCATCTTTGAGCTCATGTAGGACGCAGCCTGGGACACAGTCCGGTCCCATTGATGCTGTGTTTTTGGCTTTGGAGAGGGCTGTTTTGACCTGAGTGTCTGTGATTTCAGGGACTCTACATTCTTCTGGTATGGTTATGGGCCCTTTTGGGGGTGAGAGGGGGTGAAGTTTGCGCTGAACCTGTCTTCCAGGATGTTGGCGATATCAGTTGGTTCAGTGTATTTTGTGTCATTCTGCACTAACTCCGAGCAGATCTGAGCATTGCCACTTAGACTCTTGACATAGCTAAAGAATGCCTTGTGGTTATCTTTGGAGTCCTTGGCAATTTTTCTTTCAAAGCTCGCCTTGGGTGATTTTATGAGGGATCGTTGTTTCTTGCTGATACTAAGCAGGGATGTCTTCCCTTCTTGGGATTTTACTCTTTTCTGTACTAGTTTCCTCCTTCTATTGTATAGCTTGTTTATGGCAGGAGTCCACCAGACTGGCTTCCTTTCCTTGGAGGAGTGAGTCTTGGTTTTGCTTGGGATGGCATAATCCATGGATTCTTGTAGGTGCCTGTAGAATGCATTAGTAAAGGATTTTGCAGCTTGGACAGCATTACCTTTCAGCATGGGGGCTTAGAAACTTTCCACCTTGGTCTTAAGTAATGTGAAGTTTGCTTTTGAAAAGTTTTAAACAGTGATTTTCTTGTCCGGGGGTGGGGGTGGAATGTGGATATCCAAAGTGATTTGTTTACGGTCAGATCTAACCAGCGAGGGGTTGACCTTTGGTGTGGAACTCTGGTTACCCATGTTGGTGATGACCAGGTCCAATATGTTGTCACCTCTGGTGGGAGTGTTGACTAGTTGAACCAGGGAGTTTGTGTTTATAAATTCTAGGAAATATTGGGCAAGGGAGTTAGTACTTGATAAGTTCTCTCAGTTAATGTTTGGGTAATTGAAATCACCCAATATTAGGGTGTTTAGTAGGACCTTTATGTTTCTTAGTTTTTCCAGAAATGCGGAATGGGGGTCCTGGGACATGGTGCGTGATCTGTAGCAAGCTACAATTTGAATTGCAGTTTTGCCCGTTGATAGTTGCACGTGGATGATCTCTGAAGCATCGTGCTGTGCCACTAACCTGGAGGCGTGGGTATCCTTGATGAATATGGATATGCCCCCGCCTTTTGTATTTCAGTTTGGGTTCTGTGGCCAAAATGTATGGTATGAGTTGTAGCCTGGTAGTGCTGGGGTGCTCTCTGGAGCCTTAAACCAGGTTTCTGTTACTGCACATATATCAATTTTCTTCATATTGAGGAGTGCCTCGAGTGCATGCATTTTGAGGTTTAGACTTCTGGCATCGAGTAGCATTACCCTCAGTTTTTTGTTACTTGTGCTATTTACGGTGGTGGGTTTGTCTTTTGAGCCTTGCCTAAAAAAGGCACTATGGGGGTGGCAAGAGCCTTGGCCAGTATTTGAAAGCCTAAGGGTGACAGGTGCAAGTCATCTCTAGCGAAGCAGCATGGATTGTCGTGCATGTCATCCCAGGCAGGCAGACACTGGATCCCCTTTGAATGACACCAGAAACTTAGCCAATTGTTGAAATTGAGAATTTTTTCTTTATACCGTGGTATCAGTTTTAGTGAGGGCAGGATGCTACTCAGGGTCAGGGTCATACCATCCTGGGCAATGTGATCAGAAAGCTCTTCCATGTCTCTTTTCATGTAGTCCAGGGAGGCACGGCTCAGGTCATTCACACCAACATGGACAATGACAGAGTCATATTTGTACTTGTTCTGGAGTGACCTGAGTGCTTGTGTTATGTGGCGGATCCTGGCACCCGACAGGCAGCTAACAGTAACCTTCGCCTTATTCAGCCTAGTGAGTGGGACATCAATGTTCCTGACTATAGAGTCACCTTTGCCTTAAGAGCTGTGATTGCATGGCACACTGGTTTTGTGAAGTATGTGTTTCATGGTTTGTGTTGGGGGGTGGAGGTTGCTTGGATGTTTGCTTTGGAGGTCTCTGTTGGTTTTGCAGATTTTTATTTAGAGCCTCCGAGTATGTTTTCATGTATTTCTGTGTGTTATTTGCCGGTGTTCGTTTAGTAGGTCTCTGTGAGACTGGGGGTGTGTTGCATGTATTTTCCTTCTCCTCTTGACTGTCAGTTCCAGTCTTGGGTTGAGAGAGCTTAGCCTCCAGTTTGGCTGTATAATTGCATCTCTCGCATGTATTAGTGTTTGGTGGTAGGAGGAGGGGGTTATCTGTGTACATGAGGCAGTTGTAACATTGCCTCAAAATGCCCAGATTCACCAGTTGGACTGGAGAGTACACCTGAAACTGCCCTTTGGACATGCCTGGATAGGTACAGTGAACTGTTTTACTGGATGGCTGGTAAGGTCAAATAGAGAGCCTTGTCCTTCTGTACAGTACAGGAGGGTCTAGTGCTAGGGTTTATAAGTGCTTGCTATAAGTTTTGAGCAAGTGCCGGGCTGAGAAATGAATGGCTTGAGTGCTTAAGTTGAAAGTTTGTCTAGTTCCAAGGGAAAAATTAAAGAGGAGACTTTGTGGAGCCAAGAATAGTTTTACCCTAGCTAACTGGTGCTGCCCGGTGCGCAAAACCGGGAAAATACGGTATTTATAGCAGGGAAATGAAAGAGATAGAAATTAGCCCAAAATGGCCAATAAACTACTAATTTTTGGCCTGAAACC
Organism: Protopterus annectens; assembly: GCF_019279795.1. Classification (NCBI taxonomy): domain Eukaryota; kingdom Metazoa; phylum Chordata; order Ceratodontiformes; family Protopteridae; genus Protopterus; species Protopterus annectens. Next base: position 845,161,968 of record NC_056728.1, on the reverse strand, counting down.
ACTCCTCCAGGGACAGATAGGCTGCTCAAAGCTCCCCTCTCTCACAAGTGAACAGAGAACTTCCTTCTATCCAAGTAAGATATGGGCAAACACAGAGATTTGTAACACAGCCCTGAATTCAGCACTAACCTGAAAACTGGACTATACTAGCTTAGAAAGGCGGGAAACAAGTATATATATATATATATATATATATATATATATATATATATATATTTTTTTTTTTTTTTTTTTTTAGAAAATAAAGCAGATACACACAAAAAACACTTTAAATGCACAGGATACTTGTTGTTATATATTGCAGATCAGAGTTGTAGTCAATGCCCCTACTAATAAAGTAGGAAGAAACATGAATACAGTAAAAGCAGATGAATAAAGTGCAATTTTTATATATATATATATATATATATATATATATATATATATATATATACGAACAAACTGATTTAAGCAAGTTACAACCGGCTTTTCCCGGTTAGGGGTTGCCACAGTGGATCACCTGTCTGCTCATGATTTGGAGTAGAATTTTACAGTGTCAAGTTGCCAGTCTGGCGCCCAACCTTCCACAAAAGGCACACACATGCACGCACTCACGCCAATTTTGAGTGTCCAATCCACCTATGGCATGTCTTTGGGTGGAAACTGGAGCACCCAGAGAAAACCCAAGCGACCACAGGGAGGACATGCAGACTCCACACAGAAGGCACCCCAGCCATGGATCAAATCGGAGAACCTCTTGCTGTGAGGCGACAACTCTAACCACTGCATCACCGTGGCCACACTTCTAAATTGTCTGATACTGATTGCTTAAATTATAATATTGTAAAGAACTGTCTTTTAGAATGCTTTAAGTTAACACCTGAAGCTTACAGGAAAAAGTTTCATGAGCACAGACACAAGGCAGATGAAAGTGTGCATGAATATGTTGCTGAACTAAGCACTTATTTTCATAGGTGGGTGAGTGGATGTCAGGTCACCACATTTGAAGGGCTAGCAGACATTTGATGAGGGAGCAAGTCCTTAACACTTTGCCTGAGGACATGAGAATCTGGTTAGCTGTTAGGCAATGCAATATTGCAGATGAGTTGGGGAAGAAAGGAAACCTATACCTAGCAAGCAGGGGATCACTGCACAGGAAAGGGATACCCACTGCTGCTCGTGGATCTAAGGGAACCCATGGTGGGCAGCCCAGACTGCCCCAACAGAGTCCGGCAGTAGGACGGGAAGCCACTAGTCCAGATACACATCAGGGATCAGGGGTTTAAATGCAATCAGTGGGTCCATGTAGCATATAGATGTCCACAGAGGCAAGGTGGGGAACAAAAGGTGGGAGAGCCAGTAAGTGGGAATTACAAAATGCCAGCAGTAAGTTGTCTTGAGACAAGAAGGGTGCAAAACTACCACAAGAGGTTATATTCTATGTTAGTGGATGGGAAAGAGCTCACTGCTGAGAGAGACACAGCCTCTGACCTAACCATTGTGAAGCCTGCAATGGTTCCAGAGGAGCCCTACTTGCTTGGGAAATCTACTCCAGTCAGAGCTTTAGGAGGGACCCTATTCCAAATACCTTTGGCTAGGGTTCACCTTGACTGGGAGGGTGGAAAAGGAAGCAGGCAAGTAGGTGTGTGAGGATATCCCTGCAAATGTCCTGATAGGGAATGATTCTGATAATGTAGTACTATGTGTGCATGCAGTTACACTTGGAGACAAGCATGTGAGTCTGTTAGCCTGGGGGAGACCCAGACAGACCACACACTTGAACCCAGGACTAGTGAGGTAGTTACTTCAGGGAGGGAGCTACCCTGTAGCAGTGAGACTGAAGGTGAGCCACAGCTGCCTATGGGTACTAATGTTCCCTTGGACAGAGTGACTGCAAGGGCAGAGGTGAGTAGCAGTAGTAATCATGCTGGCAGTGAGACACCGCTGTCAGAGGATATCAGACTTCCTGTGGAAGGGGAGCTGGGAAGGGTTACAAAGAGAGAGTTGAGACAGCCTCAGCTCTCAGGCCCTACATTACAAGGCATGAGGGAGCTAGATACTGAGGCACCTGATTCTGAAGGGAAGGGGGAATCTGTATAGTGGGACAAAGGGTTACTGTATAGAGAGTGGACCCTTGAGAGGGGACTAGAGGTTGAGAGAATATAGCAGTTGGTAGTGCCCAGAGACTACCATCTGGCACTTCTAGCCATAGCCCATGATATTCCCTTTGCAGGTCATAAGGGCATAAAACATACGAAGAGACTTGTTATGCAGAACTTTTACTGACCTGGGATTTCCAGAGATGTAACAAGGTACTGCAGGACCTGTGAGCAGTACCAAAAGGAAGGCAAGGCAGGAGACAAGGTGAAAGCTCCTTTGATGCCTTTCCCTGTGATTGAGGAGCAATTTCAGAGGGTAGCTATGGATATTGTGGGGCCTCTGAGTACACCAAGTTCCACAGGGAAAAGGTATATCCTAGTGGTAGTAGATTATGTTACCAGATACCATGAGGCGACGGCTCTGTCCTCCATTGAGGCAGAAAAGGTGGCAAATACTTTGTTAGAAATTTTCAGTAGGGTAGGTTTTCCAAAAGAAATACTGACTGACAGAAGTGCCAATTTCATGTCAGACCTGCTGGCTTGTCTGTGGAAGCACTGTGGGGTGAAGCGCCTAAAGACCACCCCTGCCATCCCCAGACTAATGGTCTTGTTGAGAGGTTAAACACTACACTCAAGTCCATGCTACGGGCATTTGCAGACCAGTTTAAGAGGGAGTGGGACAAATATATGCCCCATCTCTTGTTTGCTTACAGAGAAATGCCCCAGGAATCCTCAGGTTTTTCACCCTTTGAGTTGTTGTATGGGCATAGGGTGAGGGGAACTTTAGATTTGATTTGAGGATGAGTGTGAATCCCACAAGGAGTCCATTGTGGCATATGCCCTAAACCTCAGGACAAGGCTCAGGGAACTCATGTGCTTGGCCCAGGAGAACCTGCCAGAAGCCCAACAGCAGAAAAAGGCCTGGTATGACAACAATGTTTGAGCTAAAAAGTATATTGTAGGGCAGCAGGTTATGGTTCTCATTCCTGTTAGACACAATAAGCTGGGAGGTACCCTGCAAGGTGGTAAGGAAGGCACGTGAAGTTAACTACATGGTAGACCTGCTTGGCAGGAGGCAGGGGCACAAATTGTACCATGTTAACATGATGAAGCCTTACCATGATAGGGAGGCCCTTATGCTGAGTATTTTTTGTGGATGGCAGGAGGAGTCTGAGGGGGATCTGGTGACTGATCTCCTCAGTGAGGCTCAGACTGACACATCAGTGAAAGGGGTAGCTATCCCCTACCCAGGTTCAAGAAATTCAAGTGGTGTTACAGGAGTTTGGGGATATGTTCACTGGGAAACCAGGGTGCACCCACCTGGTGCAACACCATGTGGATACAGGACCCCAAAGGCCTATTAAGCAGGCCCCTTATTGGGGGCCTGAGAGAGTCAAAGACTCTGAGGGAGGAGATACAAGAAATGTTGGAACTAGGGGTAATTCAGGAGTCCAGCGTTCCATGGGCCTCCCCAGTGGTGCTGGTACCAAGGAAAGATGGCAGCACCAGGTTCTGTGTGGACTACAGGAAATTAAATAGTTATGCAAAGTCAAATGCTTACCCGAGGCCTAGGACAGATGAAGTAAATAATACCACTGACGACAACAGCCACAATTCACAGGAGAAATACAGGTAAAAGGATTTATTGCACTTAGCGCTTCAGCTCCCAAGCCTTCACAGAGTAAAAATCACTACCAAAAAACAAGTTTAAATACATACATCCAATAACATTTTGTTGGGTAGAAAATTACACTTAATAGATTTTTTTGCTAAAAATAATGATGTAAATGTTTAGGATGTAAATCAAGATATTTCTGTGAATGATTCCTTTCATTCATGTGTGTCTACATTAAATGAATCTGATGAATGTGTAATTAATGCCTACACTAATTTTGATACTAGTATAATTCAGACTAAAAGTCTTTTTATTCCCCCCTATACAAATAATTGCATCTAAAGTTATATTTCAACTGTTAGTTTTGAAGTGGAAAAACAATATAACACCTGCATGTGCAGTACGTCTAGTGTATGTTCTAATTTAGATAAATGACAATGGTTAGAATTTCGTGATTTTTGTAATTACAGGAATTTTGTAGTAAAGTCATCAGATAAAGGTAACCAAATAGTAATTTTAAATTTTAAACAATATTTAGACGTGTTATATGCATGTGAATGATGGACGTGTATGAAATATGTAATATTTCCTGTTATTTTCAGGCTATTGATGAATATCTTTCACTACTGGGCAAAGGTCATTGTTTAGGTTTTTTTTCATCTAGTGATATTACTAACAAATTTATTGTAGATAATATTAAAATTGCTGTGTCTTATTGTCTACTGAAAATGCATAAGGGTTTGGATAATCTTGTTGGGAGACCCATTGTCTCTGCAGAGAAATATTTTTTGAAATGTATTAGTGTTTTTCTGCATGAATATTTGAAAAAATATGTCCTTAATATTCCCTCATATATCAAGGATAGTTCAGATTTCTTGTATAAAATGAATGGCTTTCAATGGAAGGATTCTATGTTTTGGCTATGTTTAGATGTGAAAAGTCTCTATACAAATATTAGACATGATGTGGGCATTCAGGCCTTGTTTTACTTTCTGAAATTCCTCTATGTCCCATTTTGTTATAGACTTGCTCCGGCATTCATGAAGCTTGTGCCAGGCGGTATAATGCCAAATATGGCCACCGAGCGATTCAGGTACGATCCAATTCCACGTGCACTACCAGCGTACACCAGATCTTCGCAGCTCTTGGCTTATGTATGCTAATCACCCCATGTGCAGTAGTGCAGCATGCAAATGAAGGTACATAGCGATTCATGAAGTGGTGCAGGCATAGAGTAAACATACAGAAATGTAAACCAAAAAAAAAACGGTTTACATTTTTCCAAACAGAACATCGGAGCCATGAAAGTGGACCAAACTTATGTATTACAAAGTTAACATATGCCAATGGCTAAATATACAGCCAATGGCATAAAAAAACATGCACAACACATAAAAAAATAACATTTAATGTCATGGCCACACTAAAGCAAAGTACAACTGCATGGGCATGTGTGTGCAAACGGGAACACAAGGAAAATATATGCAGATGTCATAAAATTGCAATGTAACACAAATCATGATTTCGCCATAATAGTCAATGGTATGCATGCTACACCACAACCAAGGTGCAAGGGTTGCTAAGGGTCTGTGACAGTGTTCGGCATGGTAACTATGAATTAGTAGTCAATGCCATGCAAATGAGGCAAGTAATACTGAATCGCAAATGTCCCACCGGCCTAAGGATGTACCATACGGTGCAGCGGTACAACACCAAGGAGTGGCCTGGAGGTATACATGACATCAGCAGTGGGGTGTGCCACCATAGCTGTAAGCACATTGGAGCATTGCTAATCCAGGTTGCCCATTGCTAAGCAAAGCCGCGGGATAGGGGTGTGGATTTTGCCATAGCTTTGCTTAGCTGAGAGCACACATGGTGACCGAAAGCGCATGTGTACATGGATGACAACACGCTCAAAACCTGGTAAACGGCTGCGCGCAGCACGCACCACAGCTGAAACAGGAAGGTTACGGGAAGACAATAAGGAAATGCCACAGTAGGGTAATTGGAGTACAACTGAGTAATTAACACCTATTAACTCACAGTGGGCCATTGAAGGTAGCTAACAAGGCTGCTAGTAGCAACCTGTAGAACTGGATAGGGGAGTTGCCGGATTGCAAAGAAAAGAGAACTGTCACTGCAGAGCAAAGCAAACCTGCAGTAGATCGGCTATAGAACACATTTTGCAACACAATCCTGGGTTGGGAAAGTACAAAACAAGAAAGCAGGCTGCGGGATGCATGCCTGACAATGGGAGGGGAATCGTCATGAAAAGTGAAGGCCAGGGCAAGAGGTGAGCCACGGCAGCTAAATGTAATTCAATACCAAAGGCACCACAATAGCAGTACCTGCGGTAAAACACATAAGTAAGATACCCTGCAGCTCTGATTGTACATACACACCCTATGACATCATTAGTTTCCAAAGCACAATAATATAAAGTGTGAAGGCACCTCACACACACACTCGTGTATTTCCAAACACTGCACCATTGGTGTAAACAGACAGGGAACTTTTATAATGTACTTGTTGGGAGCTGCCATAGCTGTGATTGATCACCATGTGTTGGAGACTGAAGGTGGTGTGGAGGATGATGCTGACAACCACCTCAGGCCCTGGAGGAGTAGAAGAGTGTTCAGACCAAGGGTAACCTACCAGGGGCTAGATGATCTGGAGATAGTAGAGCGTTGCAGGGTGGACAGGGACATCATACAGCAAATCGTTGAGCTGTACCAGCCACATCTCAGAGCCAAAAACAATAGAGGGGAACCCATCCCAGTGGACACGAAGGTATGTGTAAGCTTGGGAATACTAGCCACAGGTACCTTTCAAAGGCCAACTGGAGATATCATGGGGATCTCACAGGCATCAGCATCCAGGGTACTCCACCAATTCCTGGATACCATGTTACCACATGCCAATGAGCATATATACTTCCCCCGAACTCAGGAGGAGTTGGCCAGCAACATGCGCCTCTTCCACCATGTGGCAGACTACCTGGAGGTACTGGGTGCAGTAGACTGCATGCACATACATATCAAGTCACCACCCAGTGAGCATGGTAGGCGCTACATAAACCGCAAGGGATACCACTCCATCAACTGCCAGGCTGTGTGCAATGCCCAGGGCATTATCACGGATGTGTGTGCTGGCAGCCCTGGAAGCTACCATGACTCCCACATCTGGCATGCCTCACAGCTGTACCAGGTATTTGTCAGGGGGGACATCCCATATGGCCACCTCGTGGGGGATGCTGGCTATGCACTGGAGCCGTGGATGATGACTCCCATTAGAAATGCACACACACCCATGCAAGGATGCTATAATGAGGCACACGCACAAACCAGAATCATCATAGAGCGTGTGTTTGGGATGCTGAAATCACGGTTCCATTGCTTGGGCATATCTGGTGGAGCCTTGCAGTACTCTTCAGGCACGTGTGCCCACATCGTCATAGTATGTGCCATGCTACATAATATGATCCTGCGGAAACAGCTGCAGCATGGACATAATGGTGAAGGCCCTCACAGCCCACCACAATTGCCAAGAGCATCACATGCACAGAGGGATTCAGACCACGAACACCCTGTGCCAGCCCCAGTAGGCAGATGGAGGCATGTCCAATATGCGCATATAGCACATACACTGACAGTGTAGGCCCCTATGGACTGACACACTTCTCCACCTGCACACACAGTAAAATGGATGGCACACACACATGATCATCTGTAAATTGTCATGTATAGGTGGTCTACTGTGTGCATCCTACATAGGCAGCCCTCAACTATTGCACACACAACAGTTAATGGTACAAGATAAGTCAACACCTGAACATTAAATTAAGCTAACAGCATGTGTTGATACTTTATGTATAAGTTCCTAGGTACATCGGTAGGTACATGCCTAATTGTCAGAGGCCATTCATCAGCCTAGCCAAAATGTGTCTGCTGTTGCCACCCCATTGATTAAATAACTGTCCCTCTGTGCAGCAGAGCCAATTGCAGGATCCCTGGGGTGTAACCACTGTTCCCCACCCACTCTGTTAGGATTCCCTGGTGTGTTAATGAGGGGCTCCATATAATGTAATCAGGGATGTAAAAGAATAAAGCAACCAAAAACCAATAAAACAACAGCCACTGAGGTTGAGCAAAAGACGGTAGTTCCAAACCAAATAGCGTACAAAGTATTTTATTTGACCGCTTTCGTAAAAAACTTCTTCAGAATGACAAAACACATGTTCAAGTCGCAATTAAATACAATAATTACTTAATTAATACTAATTGGATTAATGAGAACCAAATGTTAAAACAATTACTAAAAACTGTTATTTTAAAAAAAGAAAGAAACTACTTTCTTTTTGTCTGTAACTTGTAATTTACGGTGTTTTAAAAAACATTTTACGTTGATACATTCATTCAGCCCCGGTGGCCTGTCAGATTTTAACCTTATTTGCCAGGTTGCTTCCCTTTGTTCCAAGTAATTCTTAAGGTCACCTCCCCTGAGATCCAAGGAACAAACTTCTAAAATGGTAAATAGAAATTTTTTGTATGAAACACAACCAATAGAATGTTTATACAAGGCATTGGTCATGTCCTTGCGTTTAATGGCATAATTGTGTTCCTTGATACGTGTACTGAGTTTCCTGGTGGTCATCCCAACGTAAAATGCTGGACACCCAGAACAAAATGAGATGTATATCACATTAGTGGTATTGCAATGGACTAAACCAGGTACTTCAATAGTGTAAGGAATGGAACACACAGAAATGTAGGGACTAACCAAAATGAACCTACAGGCAGTACATCCGTGGCAACAATGCATCCCACGTTTAGTTGATATACTAGTATTAACTGCTTTTTGACCCTTTTCTAGAATGTTTTTCAAATTATATTCGTTGCGAAAAACACATCTTGGTTTATCTCCTAAGACCTGGGAAATTTCAGGGTTACCTTTGATAATTTTCCAGTTGTTTTCCAAAATTGTACACAAATCCTTACTATCTGCACTCATATCGAAGGAACAAGTTAAAGAGGATTTAACTGGTTTAGTGCAGTGAGAGGATGTTAAACCATTAATGTTGTTACTTAAACCAGTTAAAATCGGAGGAAAATCTGTATAACGTCTGTCAGAAATTCCTTTAGCTATATCAACTAAAAAATGGGGGTCATAACCTCTCTTAGAGAATAATTCAATAATAAAGTCAAATTCAGCAACTAAGTCATCGTCTCTAGTGGTCATTCGACTTGCCCATATAAATTGCCCCTTGGGAATATTATTGATCATGTATTTTGGATGTCCACTAGAATGATGTAAATACCCGTTTGTAAATGTGTTTTTACGATGTATATTGCTTTGAAATTTGCTTTCAGTGTCGTCCCACCATAAATGAATGTCCAAAAAATTAACAGCACTTCCAACATCTCCTTTTGTAAACTTCAAAAATTCAGAAAAAGAGTTTATAAAACCCATGAATTGATCAACTATATCAGGTCCTCCTTGCAAAATGAAAACCAAGTCATCAACAAATCGACAATAAAACTTAACATGAAATTTTTCTTTCAATAATGGGATTATTTCATTTTCCCACCAACCCATCACTGTATTGGCGTATGCCGGGGCAGCTGGAGAACCCATCGCTACGCCTTTGATCTGTTTGTAGTATTGATCCCCAAACAGAAAAAAATTATTGTCCAAAATAATTTCAAGTAATAAGCAAATAGTGTTGATAACAGAAGTAGAAAAAACTCGTTTCTGACATAAGAAACTACGGACTGCTTCCACTCCGTGGTCATGGGGAATGCATGTATAAAGAGACACTACATCGATAGTAATGATAGTGTGAGTTTTAACATTAAAGGAGAAATTGTTCAAAAAATCACTTAATTTACTAAGAAAATGCCATGAGTCCTTTACATATGAAGGTTGAACTTCCAACAAAGGTCCCAGCATAGAATCTATAATTAATGCAATGCCTTCTGTAGCTGAATGAGGCGCGGAAACAATAGGCCTGAATGGAGGTTCTAATATGTTTTTGTGGGTTTTCGGAATTCCGAAAATTACACCAATTTTTGGCTCAGAGATTACACAAAAATCATACAATTCAAATGCAATTTGTCCAGACATCAAACAGTCGTATAAGAAAGAATGTATCTTTTTAAACTGACTGTGTATAAAGTGTAAAGGGACAAGTTCATATTCAAATCTGTTACTTAATAAATCCAACATACATTTTCTATATTTATCCTGTGTCATAATGACAATGTTGGACCCTTTGTCACTTTTCATAAATCTTATTTTGTCAGTCAATTTCTGCAAGTCAAGTAAGGCTAATCTCTCAATAGATGTCAAATTATAATCCATATGAATATTTTTCCTAATAAGATGTTTATTAACATCTTGAATACATTGTTCTTGAAATATTCTTAGGGTTTGATGTAACGTAGGATTATAGGTGGAAGGTTTAACAAGACACTTACTAATATCATCTATATTGTTGAACAGATAGGTTAAATTTAACCTTCTGGTAAATTTCATAATGTCAACTACTGTTTTACAATAATTACCCCGATGCAATGGTACAAAATTCAAACCTAACTTTAACACCTTTAATTGAACATCAGAAAAAATATAGTCCGTCAAATTTACAACATTGAATAAGTCCAAGTCTTTATTTATGCTTCCTCCCCTGAGGACGTTGACCCCAAAAAAGTCCGACTACGAGTGAAAACAGTCTTCTTGTTGTAGTTTCCCTGATTTCTTTTTGAAACGACAGCAGGTCCCGAATCAGATAATGGGTTACTCTTTGTATTGTCGACAGGAACAACATTCACTGTGTCACCCCCCGTAGAGTGTTCGTCAGGGGTATCACTATTAATGACCAATTTTCCAGCATTGTTATTAGCAGAAGCAGTAACAAAAAAATCAGAATTGCCAACTTCGTTGCTTCTGTTAAAAGTCCGTACGTTAGACCCGTTTGGTAACTTATCTTTAAAAGTCGTAGACTGGTTCCTAAAGGTAGTGAAACCTGTACTATAATTGTAAGGTTTCTTGTTAGAAACAGAAATAGAACCAAGTTTATCCTTTGGACCAAATTTTGTTATATTTTTGGCAAAATGGTTAAAGGCAGTCTTGTTCTTAAACAAAGCTACGTCACGGGATATTTTTTGCTGTTTACGAAGTGTTACTTCGTTTGAATGTTTCTCAAGTTCGCTAGAAAATTGATGCATTAAAGTTTCAAACTTTTGTAAAGACACAGCGGTCTTTAAACGTTGTTCTAAGTCAACAATCTCCTTTCTCAAATCAATCAACTTTTGTTTATTGTTGTCGATCAACATTCTCAAAAAACATATTCCGGACTCAGTAAAGAAAGTTACTAAGTCCTGGAAAAACGGACTGTTAACGTTAACACCATTAGGACACTTAAAAAACATTAGACCCTTCGGTATAATGTTTAACTCTATGCAACGCATAAAATAACAGTTTTCGATGTTTACCGACCTGTATCTTTTTAGCAGTCGCAATAAATGTTCCTGTTGTGCCCCAAAAAAGTTTTCATGTATTTCTTTCTGCTGTAAAATATTGCCTCCAAATGGATTTTCAGGTAAAACAAGCAGTTCGTCTATAGATGATCCATCCGAATTCTTGGCGTGTAGATGAAAACCGTCTCCACGAAAAGCGACGTCATCATCGGCCGCTTCAACATCTACGATGCCGCCCAAATCAATTACAGTATCCATCTCCTCATAGAAGTCTGCTGGTGAACTTGAACCTTGATTATTGGATTTACCAGATTTTTTAGTAGCGTTCTCAACTAAAAACTTCAGGGAGCCTTTGATATCAATCAAAGTGGAAACGAGTAAACTGTTTATGTTATTCAGATTACTATCACCACTAGTGGGTGTGGGATGAATGGTGACATTCAACAATGGATCGTCTCCTACCTCAGTCATGGCACCACAGGAAAACCAGTAAAAGAATAAAGCAACCAAAAACCAATAAAACAACAGCCACTGAGGTTGAGCAAAAGACGGTAGTTCCAAACCAAATAGCGTACAAAGTATTTTATTTGACCGCTTTCGTAAAAAACTTCTTCAGAATGACAAAACACATGTTCAAGTCGCAATTAAATACAATAATTACTTAATTAATACTAATTGGATTAATGAGAACCAAATGTTAAAACAATTACTAAAAACAATGTTATTTTAAAAAAAGAAAGAAACTACTTTCTTTTTGTCTGTAACTTGTAATTTATCTCTGAGCCAAAAATTGGTGTAATTTTCGGAATTCCGAAAACCCACAAAAACATATTAGAACCTCCATTCAGGCCTATTGTTTCCGCGCCTCATTCAGCTACAGAAGGCATTGCATTAATTATAGATTCTATGCTGGGACCTTTGTTGGAAGTTCAACCTTCATATGTAAAGGACTCATGGCATTTTCTTAGTAAATTAAGTGATTTTTTGAACAATTTCTCCTTTAATGTTAAAACCATTAATAGGTATCATCCATATGTAAACTTACTGAGTTACACATTTGTTTGCAGTATGGAGGAACAGCCGTAGTACAGTCCACATACTAAACACCATAACACTTGTACATATCCCAGATTCCCCAGTGATAAAGCCACTGACTGTCTCGTGCATGTCCCCGGTTCCATGACCTGCAAGGACTGTTACGTAATTCCGATGTCCCAAATAATGGATGTTGGATGCAGGTCATTAGAGCACGTTTAAGCACATGTTAGCGGTTTTATGCACTGGCAAGTGCTGGTAAGCATTGTTTAAACATGACTACACTGAGATGCACAAAACAGGTCTAAGCTTTGCTGAATATCATGCAGATCACGGGCAAAGCTGGCCAGAACCGCTGAAATCTGCATTATTCACCCTTGTACTAATAGTGCCTGCTCTGAGAGGTAAAACAACCACTGCTAGGAGTAGAACACACAACCATGTACAAAATCACCTACCACTAAGCTACCTGAGATGTACCAATGGCAGGTGTGTATTGTGACAGGTTAAAACACAAAAGGGCAGAGTTCGGGAAATAGTATACACCGCCATGTACCCAACGAAAGGTGTGTTCTCTCTCTCTGTATATATATATATATATATATATATATATATATATATATATATATATATATAATATAGCGCTAGAGATAGAAAGGGTGATAGAGAGATATATATCAATATATACGGATATACATATATATGCAAATATATAGATAGGTTAACAACATGTACACAACCATGGAGGTACATATAAATAGGATACTACCAAATACCAAATGCTTTACATACTGACACGTGTAATCACGAGACTTAAAGACCGAAAGACCACAGTACCGGAACACTAGAACCATGAGTACTATTATCACAATGTGAAGGGACATTTAGTTAGTGCTTCTGGTGCTGTGGTCCAGGTAGGTACTGTGTTTAAGTGTGTTTCTGATTGCTGTAGTGTGTGTAAGTGTGTGTTCTGAGTGTGGTGTGTGTTTCCGTGGGACTGTAATGTGTGTGTGTGTATGTGTGTGTGTGTGTGTGTGTGTGTGTGTGTGTGTGTGTGTGTGTGTGTGTGTGTGTGTGTGTCTGTTCGTGCTATCTCAGAGGTAGATTATTACAGTAGGTGTGGTGTGGGGGGCGCAGCCACCCACATGGGGTGTGCATGAGGCATGGCCACCTGGCCATACGTAGTGTAGGATGGTTTGTTTGGATGTGATGGGTAGCAGTGTGTCTGTGTGTGTGTTTGTGTGTTCTGTGTTTGTGTTAGTTCTGGGAGTTTGAGTGTCGCGAGTCTGAGTGTTCGGTATTGTGGGGTTTGGAATCTGTGAACGGTAATGTGGTTGTTGGAAGTGTGTGCATTCCTGAATCCGTGGGTATGCCGTATACAGCTTTTTTAAAGCTGTCTCGCTATGTTAAACTCCTTTAACATAGCGAGACACTTTGTAAAAAGCATCGGAGATCTTGCTTTCTCCGTTGCTTTTGCCCACAGCTCTGATGTACTGCGTAAGCACACGCATGTGCAGTACATCAGAACTGCCGCAGAATAACAGACAGCTGTGGAAGGGCAGCAAAGAGGCATTATACAATGCCATTATTTAAGAAAAATTATTATTTTTCTTCTTAAATAATGTCATTGTATAATAGCAATAACTCACTTCTGGGTGTGGGTAATGCTGGATTTACCCACGGTTGTCTTTGTTTGGCCACTCAGGCTTCGCCCTCATGAACAAACCACACCAACCATGGGTAAATTCACCCTTACCCACACCCAGGCGTGGGTTATTGCTATAATACACTATTACAAATATGTGCTATGGACATGAGCTAAACATAGGGTTACCACTTGTCCCTCCTTCCGAGGGGCAGTTCCTCTATGTGCGGTAGTGTCCTGACCAAAATGAGTACAAATACTAATTTCCTACAATCTCGAGACTTTCTCCATGTTCCATAGTTATTGTAATGGTTGCATAAAATAGTCATCTGTATCTAAAATACCTACATGTAACAAGAAACAGGATAAGCAAGTAAACTGCTACAAGAATATAAGCTTTTATATAGGCATATATGTAAAGTTCTATACTTTGTACTGACCGTGGGTATGTGTCGGCCTCTAAAATTCCTGCAAATGTCCCACTATGGCCATTTGAAAAGGTGGCAACCCAAGCCAAAGAGGTTCAATCACCAATACAACTCCAATGAGTGCAAATATCTGTGACAGAAATACACGAGACAGCTTTCATGTAGCAACATTTCATTACATACCAATGTATTTCCGAAGGGATTGAAGGACCAACATCACCTGCATGCTATATAGGAACCAATTAACAATGGCTTAATGAATAAGCCTGCAATAATCATAGTATTAGTCTACTAAATGATAGGTCTTCAATTAGGGAAGGAGCCCTCACACACATATGGAATATGTTTAAATGCAGCTCCTACACACCTTCATCTGCTATGTACACCCACCTACATCTCCTTCACATCCGAAACAATTGCAATACAGACTGTAATAACATCACAAACATCCACTCACTCTATGACATCTGCAGAAGCCTTAACATACCTTGTGAGAGACACACTATAATGGCCCTATGTGAAATCGTTGCTGTTGTACAATGGAACAGACGCTGATGTTACAGGGTTTGTTTGCAATAATCCCGTATAAAACCGCTGATATAACAGCTACACTCACATGTAGAACTACATCCTCTAGCCATTACACACAATCCACAGGGGCCATGAAGTTAAAATATCTCTGTGTCTCTCCATATTGCTGTTGCAATTCATCACAAACAACACATCCAGGCTGTCTTCCTCAAAGGTAGGGCAAAGGGACAACAGCCAAGTGAAGTATTCAATTATACCCCACTGTTGCCATGTAATTGGTTAATGGAGTAGCTGCACAGCTGATGTACATGTAATCATCTACTCCGGAACACCAATTGGTGGCAGGATACCACACGTTACTGGTATCTACGTATAAAAGGATGGCTTGTCATACATTCAAACCGTATGTACATACGAGAAAACCGTTAAAACAGAAAAAGAATAGGACTGATATTATTGTCAACTCGGACTATTAAGAAGGTATGTAGAACACTCAGTCCCCAGGATTCATAAAGCTTGCGCCAGGCGTAGGTGTAGCATAGGTGGTATAATGCCAAATATGGCCGTCGAGCGATTCAGGTACGATCCAATTCCACGTGCACTACCGGCGTACGCCAGAATTGCGCAGCCCTCGGCTTAGGTATGCTAATCACCCCATGCACAGTGTCGCACCATGCAAATGAAGGTACATAGCGATTCATGAAGTGGTGCAGGCATAGCGTAAGCCCATGGAAATGTAAAACAAAACAAACAGTTTAAATTTTCCCAAACAGGACATCGGAGCTATAGAAGCGGACCAGACTCGTGTATTACAAAGTTAACATATGCCAATGGCTAAATACACAGCCAATGGCATAAGAAAAGATGCACAACACCTAAAAAACAACATTTAATGTCATGTCCACAGTAACGCAAAGTACAACCGCAGGGCATGTGTGCGCAAACTGGAACACAAAGAAAATATATACAAATGTCATAAAATCGCAATGTAATACAAATCAGGATTTCACCATAAATTCAGACCACAAACACCCTGTGCCAGCCCAAGTAGGCAGACAGAGGTGTGCCCAATATGCCTATGCCTTGGCAAAGAGGGAACATATAGCACATACTCAGACAGTGTAGGCCCCTACGGACTGACACACCTCTCCACCTGCACACACAGTAAAATGGATGGCACACACACACACGACCATCTGTAAATTGTAATGTATAGGTGGCCTACTGTGTGAATCCTACATAGGCAGCCCTCAAACATTGTACACACAACAGCTATTGGAACAAGGAATGTCAACACCTGAACAGTACATGCACCTATCAGCATATGTTGGTGCTGTGTGTATAGGTTCCTAGGTACATCGGTAGGTACACGCCCGATTGTCAGAGGCCATACACCAAATGAGGCAAACAGTTTCTGCTGTCACCACAACATTGAGTAACCAACTGTCACTTAGTGGAGCAGAGGCAATCATGGGATCACATGTGTTTAAGCACTGTTCTGCACACACTCTGCATGGATTCCTTGCTGCATTAATGAGGGGCTCCACATAATGTAATCATGGATGACGTGTCAAGGCATGGGGTGTACCCATGACAGGTATCTGTCACCCCAGCATGCTCCACCTATGGTCGTTTGAAGGTGTAGCACATTATCGTGTGTGGCTCACTGTGATATACATACTCAATGCTGGAGCACATCCAGTAAACATCACATGGACATATCATTAATTGGACTCATCCATATGTAAACTGAGTTACCCATGTGATTGCAGTATGGAGTAACAGCCGTAGTATACTCCACATACAAAACGCCATAACACATGTACAAATCCCAGATGCCCAAGTGGTAAATGCAGTGACCGTCGTGCATGTTCCTGGTCCAACGTCCTGCAAGGGATGTAACGTAATCCTGAAGGCACGAATAATGCATGTCAGATGCAGGTCATCAGATCATGTTTAGCACATGTTAGCGGGAATATGCATTGCCTAGTGCTGGTAAGCATTGTTTAAATATGACTATACGGATATGCACGAAACAGAGCTAAGCTTCTCTGAATATCGCGCAGATCACGGTCAATGATGTCCAGAACAGGTGAAACCAGCATTATTCACCCCTGTGCTAATAGTGCCTGCTCTGAAGGGTAAAACAACCACTGTCAGGAGTAGAACACGCAATCATGTATACAATCACCTAACACTATGGTAGCCAAGATTTACCTACGGCAGGTGTGTAATGTGCCAGGTTCAAACACAAACATGCGGAGTCCGGAAACAGTATACACTGACAAGTACACAATGAAAGGTGTATTCTGCCTATCACTCTCTCTGTCAGAGGTATATATATATATATATATATATATATATATATATATATATATATATATATATATATATATATATATATATATATATACATATATATATAATACAGATAGAAAGGGTCATAGAGAGATATATGTTGATATATATGGATTCACCGATATCTGCAAATATATAGATAGGTCAACGACATGTACACAACCACGGAGGTACAAATAAATAGGATACCGCCAACTATGGAATGTGTCACATACCGACACACGTAACCACAAGGCTGAAAGACCGAAAGAACACAGTACCGGAACACTAGAACCGCGAGTAATATTATCACGATATGAAGGGACATTTAGATACTGCTGCCAGTGTTGCGGTCCATGTAGGTACTGTGTTCAGCTGTGTTTGTGATTGCCGTAGTCTGTGTATGTGTGTGTTGAGGGTGCCATGCGTGTGTCCATGTGACTGTAATGTGTGTGTGTGTCTGCATCGTGTGTCTGTTAGTGCCAACTCGTGGTTAGATCATTACGATAGGTGTGGTTATAGCTAGACGTAGGCATACGGTTACCACCTGTCCCACATTAGGAGGGACAGCCCCTCCCTGGGCAGTTGTGTCCTGACATAAAACATTAAAAAGGGCAAATGTCTGAGATTGTAGGACATTATTATATATTATGTAATAGTTGCATTAAATAGTTATGCCTGTATGTAAGAAACGTAAATGTTACTACTGATGAAAGCCTTGTTGCTGAAACCGGTCTAGTTTCAGTTGGAATAAAGTTTGTTTTGTATGGATCCTCCAGGGTGCTGGCTTCTTCTCTTGTTCATTTACCTAGCTTACTTGCCGAGCACCAGCCTAACTTGCTAGCTTTCTTCTTGCTACATGCAATATGATAAGTAGCCAAAGTCCTACAACAATAAGTATGTATTGAGGACAAAAGTATGTGCTATCCTGTGTACTGACCATGGGTATGTGTCGGCCTGTAAACACCGATGTGTGTCCTGCAAGTGTCCCACAATGGCCATTTGAAAAGGTGGCAACCCATGCCAAAGAGGTTCAGTTACCAACACAACTGCAATGAGTGCAAATATCTGGGACAGAAATACATGGGACAGCTGTCATTTAGTAACATCCCTTTACATATTGCTGTAATTCCGGAGGTATGGAAGTATCAACCTCACCTGCATACTATATAGAAACCAATTAACAACGGCCCAATGTATATGCCCGTAACAAAAGTCTAGTAACTGATAGGTCTTTAATTAGGGAAGGAGCCCACACACATATATGGAATATGTAGAAATGCAAGCCCCACATACCTGTATATGCTACGTACACCCACCTACATCCCCCACACATGAAACTATAGCAATACAGACTGTAATTACAGCAAAAACATCCAGTCAGTCAATTACATCTGCAGAAGCGTTAACATACCTTGTGAGAAACACATTTTAAAGGTGCCATGTGAAATCATAGCCATTGTATAATGGAACAAACGGCGATGTTACAGGTTTTGTTTGCAATAGTCCCTTATCAGACAGTTGGGATGATAGGTACACTCACATGTAGAACCATATACTCTAGCCATCACACACAATCCACGGGGGACATGAATCGAAACTATCCGTGTCTCTACACATAGCAGTTGCAATTACACACAACAAAACACAATACAGGCCGTCTCCCCGAATGTAGGGCAAATGGGCAATGCCCAAGTGGATAATTCAATTATACCCCACTGTTGCCACGTAATTGGCGAATGGAGTAGTTGCACAGCTGATGTGCAAGTAATAATTCACTCAGGAACACCAACTGGCGGCAGGAAACCACGTTACAGGTATCGATGTATATAAGGATGACTTGCCAGACATTCAAACCGTATGCTCATACCATAGAACTGTTTAAACAGTGTACGAGAGATAGTTACGAAAGTCCAGAACGATAACAAGGTATGTAGAACACTCAGTATGTAAGTGTATGTATAGCCTGTTTTGTATTAATTATGTTAGTGTGTGTATAGCCTGTTTTGTATTAATTAAAAGTGTCCGCAATGCATAAAGTGGGAAAAGGTATTATGTAGTGATGTCTTGCTGAGCATAGTAACGCTTGTAGAAATTGTGTGTCCTGCAGTGGGCCACAAGGTAAACATCACAGACACCACAAGGGATGCTACATGAGGGCTTTAAACAGAACAATTCCATACCACCCACCGTCAGTGGTAGGGTATGTCCAACAACTATGTGCCATAGCAGGGGATAGTATATGTTGATATACTGTCACAGTAGGCATGTGTATGGGCATATAACGACAATGACATGTCTAAGGTGGTCCCGCTGTGCAAGTATGCTTTGCATTATGGGAAAATATGGGATAATATGTAAAATATGTGTAATGTACAGTATTGTAGGTAGATATGTCAGATATTCTACACAGCATAACAGGCATATCATGCATACCAAAGGTATCGTCTATTGGCATGTACAATATACAATAACAGGATACATATGGCTTATAGTCACGGGACACTGTAACAGCATGATAGCTAATCTCAATGGAAGAGCTACTCAATTAACCATGCACAAAGGACATGTAATAGCTTCACAGGTTCATAGTGGGGTACTATGCAGTATGGCAAGTCTATGTGTAAGCCCAACTACAGTGTTTACACCAGCGGCACCTCTCTAGGGTAGTGTCCTGTCTGTGAACAGCAGAGCCATGTGTTACCTGCACCTCTGCACAGTACAGCCACTGCAGTGATCCCTGGCGTACATGCGTGTCTCCCATCCACCAAGTGAGGTATCACATGAACAGTGCTACTAAGTGTCCCTGCATGATGTACATTGGAATCATGTTCCAAAGCATGGTGAGTGTCTGGTTTGGGAATGTAACACTCAAGCACATCCCACTCATCATTGCGTGTGTGCACATATCCATGAGCATGTTGCTCACAGTGGCTTTTGCTTATGTCGCTTATGTGGAGTATATCCATGAATATTGTTGTGGACATGGGCCCTGTCTGTTCAGCAGAGATCACCCCTGAGTATGTAGTATGCAAATGTGTACAGACGTGGTGTCCATAGTTCTGCCTCATACGTCAACCGTCGGAGCTCAATAAACGTCATGGCATGTTAATGTTGTGGTATGTAAAGCTGTAGCTGTTCTGTAAGGTACACCCTAAACAGGGTGTTGCACCCTTGAATGTGTGTATACGTCTGGAGTTCAGAGGTACAATGGGTGCTTATGTTCCAGCTACAAACCCAGTACAGATAAGTGTGGCCACGTAGAAGGATATCCACGCCACAGTGGCAATATGGTTATCAAAGGAGTGGGTGCAACATACGTGTGTACTATGATCATGTACAATGTGACATGTATGTAGGGGACTACCACTTATGTGATAGTCAGTGGGTGAATGGTGTAATGCAAAGGGGATGTTCATGCACCTTGTGTCATGCAGCTTGAGGCCATGATATTGATATCAGGTATCCGTCACAGTGACACCCTTATGGAGGGAGTCAGTATCAGCTGGTGGATCAACCATGGCACTTTGTATACAGTTGTCTGGAAATCTAGTCAGGGAAAGTCCCTCTGTGCTAGCCTGTACCTCAGGGAAGCATATACCGAACATGAGGGGCCCTATGACTGAGGACTGTGGTACGCCAAGTGTAACTAAAATACAGTAGGTACTATGGTATGCTACCCTCATTGCGTGTGTCCTGCCCGTGAGCCACTTTGCATAACATCCTGAGACATAGGGGTCGAAGTGCAGGTGGATGAGTATGTTGTCAATACCAGAATGGAGAACGGTGCTGAAAGCCAATGAGAGGACAATGTAGGCTGTGTGGACCCCCTTACCATCATCAACTACCCTGGTAACTGTATCAAAGGAGTCCACCAGGTGTAGGAGCCATGCTCTGTCCCTAACAAGTCCAACCTGGGTGGCATCAAAGAACCGGAGCCCACCAATGTCTCTGTGAATGACTTCCATGATGATGTGCCCCATAGCCTTGCAGAACAGTCCAGTCAGGCATATAGGGCAATAGTCCCTCTTGTGCATTGTGGCGCCACCTTTGTGGAGTGTGATAACTGTTGCTGTGTGCCATTCAGGGGCCACAATGTCTGATACAAGGCTATTACTGAATATGGTGGCCAAGTGGGGAGACATGTCGTTCAGAGGTTTGTGTAAATCACAGCCTGGGATGTTGGACGGTCACATGGAGTCAGTGTTCCAGGCCTTATAGAGTGCAGGTTAGTACTGTGTAGTTGTGACCGCAGGGACACTGCAATGTTCCTGCATGGATTGTGGCCCTGTAAGGAGTGAGAGGGTGTAATGTTAGCATTGAACCCATCCGCCAGCATGTTGCCAACATCACTTGGTTCTGTAATGTTCCTGAGTAACTGTTGTATATCAGAGCAGATGTGGGTATTGCCATTGACTACTGACATACCTCCATAATGCCTTGTGGTACACCCTGGAATGTGTCACAGTAATATTTACGTAGCTAGGTTCAGAGTATGTGATGAGGGATCCCGTAGCCCTACTGAGGCTGACCAGTGAGCTACCCCACCCATGGGATTGTACTCCACTTTGCAACAGCCTCCACCTGTTGTTGTAAATTATGTCCATGGAACTGGACCCCCAGAGTGGCGTCCGTTATCTGGTGGGTACCATCATGGCTCTGTGTGGAATAACATGATCCATACAGTCGTGTATGTGCTAATGAAGTGCACTGGGGTATGTTTCAGCATTTGTATGTGCATTGTCCATCTGCATGGGTGTCATGACATTAATTAATGCTATCATAAGACGTCTGTAGTAGGCGTTGTAGAACTCTTGTACTGTGTATGCCGTGAAGGGTGTGGTGCCAGGATGTGGATAACAAGGGTGATTAGCATATGTTCAGAATCCACCAACGAGGGGATAACCCCAGGTGTGGAACACCAGTCACATGTTGGTAGTGTCCATGTCTAGGATATTGTTGGTCTTGGAGGTGGTGTGTATGGGTTGATCCAGCCGAGTGGAGGTTATGAATCCTGGACAGCGTTGGCCTAATGTGTCGGTACATGAGTGGCTATCCCAGTTAAGTGTGGGGTAGTGTCAGTCTCACATCAGTAGTACCTGTCTGAACCCTACTGTCCAGTACACCAAGAAATGAGGTCTGGTAACCGTGGGGTATGTTGTTGAATCTGTAGCATGTTACAATGTGTATAGCAGTTCTGGCCACAGTTAGTTGCACGTGGAGCACCTCTGATGCATTGTGCTAAGTAACTAGCCAGGATGTGTGTACAACATAGTGGAATATGGGAACACCTCAGCCGTGGGTGTGCGGGTCCAGGTTACATGACTGAAAGGTGTGGTCTGTGTATAACCTGTCATTGCAGGTGTGCTCTGGAGAGCCTAGAGGCAGGTCCCAGTCACTGCAGAGATACTGAAGTGGTCCATTATAAGGAGTGCCTTGCCTGCGTGCATCAGAGATGAAGATGTCAAGCATTGCGTTACATGACCCCATGTTTTGCTTGCCTGTTCCCGTTCTGGTGGTGAATGTTATTGGAAACTGTGCAAGACAGGCAGTATAGAAGCAGCAAGAGCCTTACATGTTATCTCTACACCCAGGGCTGACAGGTGCAGGTCATCTGTGCCAAAGCATCGTGTTTTCTTGACCATGTCAGTCAAAGCGGACAGATACCAGATGCCTTGGTGGGGGAAAATTTTAAATTGGGATGATAGGTACCACTCACATGTAGAACCATATATAATTTCAGCTGTCATCACACAATCCACGGGGACATGAATCAAAACTATGATCCGTGTGTTCCCTACACATAGCAGTTGCAATTACACACAACAAAAACACAATACAGGCCGCCTCCCCGAATATCGTAGGGCAAATGGGCAATGCCCAAGTGGATACAATTCAATTATAACTTTCACTGTTGCCAATGAATTGCTTGAATGAGAAGTTGCACAGCTCGATGCAAGTACACCACCTAGGAACACCAACTGGCGGCAGGAAACCACGTTACAGGTAATATCGATGGCTATAGGATGACTTGCCAGACATTCAAACCAGAGTATTTTCATACCATAGAATTGTTTAAACAGTAATGAGAGATAGTTACGAAAAGTCCAGAACGATAACAAGGTATGTAGAACACTCAGTATGTAAGTGTATGTATAGCCTGTTTTGTATTAATTATGTTAGTGTGTGTATAGCCTGTTTTGTATTTAATTAAAAGTGTCCGTAATGCACAAAGTGGGAAAAGGTGGCTATGTAGTGACAAGTTCTTGGCTGAGCATAGTAACGCTTGTAGAAATTGTGTGTCCTGAAAATGGCCACAGTAAACATCACAGACACCACAAGCGGGATGCTACATGAGGGCTTTAAACAGAAATGGCACCTATACCACCCACCCGTCAGTGGTAGGGTATGTCCAACAACTATGTGCTATAGCAGGGGATAGTATATGTTGATATACTGGTCACAGTAGGCATGTATGGGCATATAACGATTTATGTGAACATATGTCTAAGGTGGTCCCTTGCATCAGAAAAGTATGCTTTTGCATTATGTGGAAAATATGGGATAATATAAAATATGTGTAATGTACAGTATTGTAGGTGGGATATGTCAGATATTCTACACAGCATAACAGGCATATCATGGTTAAATTTCAAAAGGTATCATTTCATTGCGCATGTACACATACACAATAACAGGATACATATGGCTTTATAGTCACGTGGACACTGTAACAGGCTGTGATAGCTAATCTCAATGGGGAAGAGCTTGGACTCAATTAACCATGCACAAAGGACATGTAATAGCTTCACAGGTTCATAGTGGGGCAAATATGCAGTATGGCAAGTCTATGTGTAAGCCCAACCACAGTGTTTACACCAGCTGCACCTCTCTAGGTAGTGTCCTGTCTAGAACAGCAGAGCCATGTGTTACCTGGCACCTCTGCACAGGTGACACAGCCACTGCAGTGATCCCTGGCGTGACATGCACGGTTGTCTCCCATCCACCAAGTGAGGTAAATGATGCCATGAACAGTGCTACTAAGTGTCCCTGCATGATGTACATTGGAATTACGTTCCAAAGCCATGGTGAGTGTCCTGGTTTGGGAATGTAACACTCTGGCACATCCCACTCATCATTGCGCAGGTGTGCATATCCATGAGCATGTTGCTCACAGTGGCTTTTGCTTATGTCGCTTATGTGAGTATATCCATGAATATTGTTGTGATTATGGGCCCTGGGTCTGTTCAGCATAGAGATCACCCCTGGGAGTATGTAGTGCTGCAAAATGTGTACAGACGCAGTGTCCATAGCGTTCTGCCTCTCATACGCCAAACCGGAGCTCAATAAACGCCATGGCATGTTAATGTTGTGGTATGTAAAGCTGTAGCTGTTCTGGTAAGGGTACACCCCAAACAGGGTGTTGCACCCTTGAATGTGTGCATACGCCTGGAGTTCAGGGAGGTACAATGGGCGCTATGCGTTCCAGCTACAAACCCAGTACATGATAAGTGTGGCCACGATGCGAAGGTGCTGATATCCATCGCCCACAGTGGCAACATGGTTATCAAAGGAGTGGGTGCAACATACGGTGGTACTATGATCATGTACAATGTGACATGTATGTGGGACCAATTCACCTTATGTGATAGCCAGTGGTGAATGGTGTAATGCAAAGGGGATGTTCATGCACCTTGTAAGCTCATGCAGCTTGAGGCCATGATATTGATATCAGGTATCTCGGCCACAGTGACAACAATTCCCTTTTATGGAGGGGAGTCAGTATCAGCTGCAGTAATCAACCATGGCACCCCTTGTATACAGTTGTCTGGAAAATCTAGTCAGGAAAGTCCTCTGTGCTAGCTCACCCTCAGGGAAGTGGCTATACCCCAACATGAGAGGCCCTATGGACTGGAGGACTGTGGCACTGGGCAATCTGGGTGTCACATGTAACTAAACATGCAGGTACTATGGTATGCTACCGAGCATTATGTGCAGTGTCCTGTCCGGTGAGCCACTTTTGCATAACATCCTGAGATTATAGGGGTTGAAGTGCAGGTGGATGAGTATGTTGTCAATACCAGAATGGAGAACGGTGCTGAAAGCCAATGAGAAAGGACAATGTAGGCTGTGTGGACCCTTACCATCATCAACTACTCCTGGTAACTGTATCAAAGGAGTCCACCAGGTGTAGGGAGCTAGCGCCTGTCCTCAAACAAAGTCCAACCTGGGTGGCATCAAAGAACCGGAGCCCACCAATGTCTCTGTGAATGACTTTACGATGATGTGCCCATAGCCTTGCAGAACAGTCCAGTCAGGCATATAGGGCAAATAGTCCCTCTGTGTGCATTGGTGGCGCCACCTTGTGGGAGGTGATAACTGGTTGGCTGTGTTAAATCTTAGCTGCTACAATGTCTGGATACAAGGCTATTACTGGAATATGGTACGCCAAGTGGGGAGACATGTCGTCAGAGGTTTGTGTAAATCAAGCAGCCTGGGATGTTGGACGGTCACATGGAGTCAGTGTTCCAGGTGCAGGCCTTATAGAGTGCAGGTTAGTACGTGTAGAAGTTGTGACCCCGCAGGGACACCTGCAATGTTCCTGCATGGATTGTGGCCCTGTAAGGAGTGAGAGGGGTGTACGTTAGCATTGAACCCATCCGCCAGCATGTTGCCAACATCACTTGGTTCTGTAATGTTCCTGAGTAACTGTTGTATATCAGAGCAGATGTGGGTATTGCACAAAGCATGACTACTGACATACCTCCATAAGTGCCTTGTGGTAAGCACCCCTGGAATGTGTCACAGCACATACGTAGCTAGGTTCAGAGGCATGCGATGAGGGATCCCGTGAGAGTCTCTGGCTGAGGCTGACCTCAGTGAGCTACCCCACCCATGGGATTGTACTTCACTTTGCAACAGCTCCACCTGTTGTTGTAAATTATGTCTATGGAACTGGACCCCCAGAGTATGCCCTGTTGGTCTGGGTGGGTAGCCCATCATGGCTCTGTGTGTGGAATAACATACGATCCATACAGAATCGCAGTATGTGCTAATGAAGTGCACTTGGGGTATGTTTCAGCATTTGTATGTACATTTGTCCATCTGCATGCTGGTGTCATGACACACTAATGCCATCATAAGACGCCTGTAGGCGCTTGTAGAACTTTTGTACTGTGTATGCTGCGGAAGGGTAAAAGTGGTGCCAGGATGGATAACAAGGGTGATTAGCATATGTTCAGAATCCACCAACGAGGGGATAACCCCAGGTGTGTGGAAACACCAGTCACATGTTGGTAGTGTCCAAAGTTCAGGATATTGTTATCCGGACCGGTGGTGTGTATGGGGTTGATCCAGCCGAGTGGAGGTTGGTGAATCCTGGACAGCTGCTACCTCAATGTGTGTCAGCATGAAAGTGGCTATCCCAGTTAAGTGTGGGGTAGTGTCAGTCTCACATCAGTAGTACCTGTCTGAACCCTACTGTCCAGTACACCAAGAAATGAGGTCTTGGGTAAACCGTGGGGTATGCGTTGTTGAATCTGTAGCATGTTACAATGTGTATAGCAGTTCTGGGCAATACAGTTAGCTGCACGTGGAGCAACCTCTGATGCATTGTGCTAAGTAATCCAGCCAGGGATGTGTACAACATAGTGGAATATGGGAACACTCCTCAAAGCCGGTGGGTGCGCGGGTCCAGGTTAAGCCACATGACTGAAAGGTGTGGTCTGTGTATAACCTGTCATTGCAGGTGTGCTCTGAGAGCCTAGAGGCAGGTCCCAGTCACTGCAGAGATACTGAAGTGGTCCATTATAAGGAGTGCCTTGCTGTCAGTGCATCAGAGATGAAGATGTCAAGCATTATGCTACATGACCCCATGTTTTGCTTGCCTGTTCCTTGCCTGTTGGTAGAATGTTATTGGAAACTGTGCAAGACAGGCAGTATAGAAGCAGGTGCAAGAGCCTTACATGTTATTCCTACACCCAGGGCTGAGCAGGCGCAGGTCATCTGTGCCAAAAGCATCGTGTTTTCTTTGACCATGTTGAAGGTCAAAGCGGACAGATACCAGATGCCTGTGAATGACAGCAGAAGCATAGACAACTGTTGAAGTGACATGCAGCTCAGTCATTGTACAGTGGTATCAGGTCCCCGATGAGAATGCATAATGCTCCCCAGGGCTTGGCCCATACCTTCAGGGCTACAAGACCGTGAGAGCTATTGTATGTCCCTGCAATACGTAGTCTGTGAAGTTGCATCCTCAGTAAGTCACACCAACATGGAGAATGACAGTCAAATTGTACCAGGTGAGGTGGCATGGGTGCATAGTTATGTTGTAGAACCAGTTACCCAACAGCAAGATGTGTTTACCATCGCCTTGTGTAGCCTGCTGAGTGGGACATCAGTGTGACCACTTGCAGAGTCACCTATGACTGGTGTGTTGTGTATGTTATAACACCCTTATTGGCTGTATGTGATTGGCACACATGAGTCTGTGGGCTAAGTAAGTTGTTGTTGTGTTTGGTGATGGAGGCTGCCTTGGTGCCTACACAGAGTATGGAGAGGTACTGCATGTTGTACTCATATGTGTGGCCTGTGGTGGTGGAGATCTTGTGAGACTATAGTGTGATGAGTGGGGTGTGTTGCAAAACCTACACATCCCCACATGATTATCAGGGTTCAGTCAGGGTTGGTGACAGCATTACCCTGCAGCATGGCTGCATATGTGCACTCCCACAGGCTGTAAGTGTCGTATGTTGGGAGGTGAGCATTGACTGTGTACATGAGACAATTGCTCTATTGCCACATGTACACTATATTCATCATATAGACAGGCAATAGCATTGGTATCGGGTGACAGTTGGACATGCCTGTGGTTACACAACAAGTCTCTGCCAAGATATGTGAGTTACGGTGTACAGCAGCTGTTGTACTGTAAGCAAGCTGGAAATGTAAGGACAGACAGTGTACTTGTGAGAAATGGTGTGGAATGGGTGCTATATTAATCAGTAGCTCATGAAGTGCTCAAGTTCTGAACAAGTGCTGAGCATGAAAATACAATACAGATAGGGTGTTGGATAATATAAACCCACAAGTGGTGACGACAGTCAAAATTGGTGGCACTGCACTATTACTCTGCTGAGTATGGTCTGCAAGTCCATGAACCATTATCAATGTAGATGTTAGCAGTACAGATATAGATGACAGTATGGATGTTTGACTACATGTACCTTCGTATGTCACAGGAGTGTCTATCAGTGGCATGTTGACAGAATCAACACTACAAAAGGTGCCAGAGTGACACGTGCATATCACACCAGTGCCAGCTACAGTAAAACAGGGTTAATGTGTTGTACTCCCCCCTCATTGTAGCCCATACCACACAGACAAATGCTAGGCATCTGTGTATGTAAGGACGTGAATGGACATGACCTATGAGCAATAGCTGTCTCAGTGTTGTGAACAACATACAGACTGGGCTTTGTGGGTGAGGTGTGTGACATATGTGCACATTCTGACAGATGATATTAGCATGGTCACCGCTAGGTGAATATCCCTGTACCCATTAACTACCACCTAGGCTGCGGTCAACATTATGGACACTATGTAAGGGATGGTGCTGTGCAGTTCACCTTCTTGAGTTGGTGACATCTCCAGGCCCGTTAGAAGCTCACACGAGGCACACATGTCATGACAGGGTGCCATCCATGAGCATGGAGATCATTGGACAGGCATACTCATCACTCAGGTGACCAATATTGGATCACATATCACCTTTTAGGGTATTGGCCATGCGGATGGCGATACCAGCCTTCACAATCCTCACCTCCACTATGTAGCATGCTGGCTACCTTGCATAAAGACATGCGCTGCACTATGATGTTGGACATGCTATATGTACATATCCTGATCAGAAAGACATACGTCATGGACAGCCACCGGCCCCATTTACCAGGATCGCCACATGCTGGACAGATCCCTGTGCCATACATGTGACATACCCCGCCATACCATGCAACCCTGTCCATCAAAGCTGCACATGTCATCTTGTCATACGGTGTGATGACCGCATGGTAGATGTATCATCAACTGTCTGGATCAGTAATGTGGCACTGATGCACCTCGAAAGTGGCAAAATGGCTGTCGGATACAGCCAGGAAACCTTGCCCGTACATGCTATAGTTGATAACAATCCCTGCGAATGACGTCCGACTAGCCATTGTCCCATGTCTATCACATGTGCAACACAGGCGATCCGTGGCAGGATGTTGAACAGCTGTACAGTGCCGTGTGGATGTATATGGCAAAACACATGCATGTAAAGGTTTCCATGCATATGTGTGCATTGTCACTGCTTAAGTCCATTAAGGCAGTGTATGTGTTGATATGTGACATATACACAGCATCAAGGTCAACAGCATTACCGTGGACACATCCAGGCATGTGCTGATAGGTAAGGACACCAGTGCAGGCAAACAGACATGCCCACATCAAGACAGCATTCACATGGAGTATGAACAATGTAATGAGGTGACACACACATATATAGTGATGATATCCAATGCATAACGGGTGTTACATGTGTGTGTGACACAAACATGTCAGTTGTGTCAGTGTCATGATGATTTGCAAAGATAACTGTGCAGATGTACTAGATTTACTAGAAATGTATGTGCAGCAGTATCTCTGTACATCTCTGATACTGTGACCTGTGACCATCATTATGTCTTACAGATAATGCCTCATTCATGCCTGCTAGCGTACAGCCGCCAGGAGGATGATGTCCTCATCCCGTACCTCCATGAGAACTACGAGGTGTTGTTCAGCCATGTGCCACAGCATGCCCAGCAGCATGATGACCTGTGGCAGGATCTTCGCAGGAGGGTGAATGATGTGGGTGGCCATAACCGCACCTACCAGCAGGTGCGCAGACACTACATGGACTTGATACGACATGCAAAACAGCGTGCCACTGCAATCACCAGGGAACAAGGTGGAACAGGTGGTGGGCCACCAACCCAGCCCCCACTCACACACACTGAGGAGCTACTGGCCAGTCTGGGGACACCCTCAGAATAGCATCCACAAACACTAGCAGCCATCGTGGAGGTGGGTGTCTCCCAACCAATGAGCCTGGAGTTGCCTGGTAAGTCAGTACTGCACATATGACTATTATATCCCATTTAGTTGCATGTGTCACTGTACATTATGTAATGTAACATCATATGCAAGGTATGTTGACACATGCTGCATATTACAGTATGCTACCCTGTGTATGCACACATGTGCATACTATATGCTATTGTACAGGTGAATGTGTTAACATGCACAGTGCACCCTGTGGCTGTCATACAGTCATGGATAATGTTCAAACTGCTGTGTCACCCCTATACAGGTACCTCTGGCGTGCCGTACAGACATCAGTCCATTGCAGGTGAGACTGTCATCAGTATCAGGCATGTTAAAGCATAGATCTATTTGCCATGTGGCCAGTTAACACTTGTACACTTGATGTTCGTTCCAGTCACGATATACAGGTTGCATCACCCATCATTCACACTGGCTACCCATGTGCAATATATACAAATGAAATGATACACCGACATGAAACCACAGTATCTGTCATTGCTGCATGTGTGGACAGCTATGCATACAATGGTGGAGGTGTTGTACAATTTAGGCATATGTACTATACATTGGAACAACACGTGTGGTACGCAAACAGTACCACACAGTGAGCTGGGATATGGGCAGCCCACAGGAGTCACCATTGTGTTATATGCCCCTGCAATGGGTGCACACACTGTAATGTGCCATCTGACATGTCCCAGACACGTAGTGTTCTGGCTGCAATATTGTCACACTATCCCATAACACATACCACACATACCAAACATACAACCCGTTGTCTGCATAGCCCTGTGGATGGTGACATATCTGACATCTATGGGTGTATGTCACATGGGACAACACAGACATGTGAGATAGATGGCCATCACAAACATTTGGCCAACACATGTTCACACATGGCCATGGGGGATGGCCAGAGACGTAGCCACACAGTAGATGTGATGTGTATACACCCTGTTGCACATTGTCCACACATGGTCCAATTATAGCCTTAGTTGACTGATTATACAAATGATGTGGTACACTGGACATCCTAAAAGCCTGTGCACAGCTAGTGGAGGTGTCACTTAAGCCTACCATATAAGATGTGTTGAACATCACGACTGTGTCATAGCATGACAGTAGTCACCTGTACAGCTTCCACAGACATTGACACCACATCAGGCCACAGATACTGTACATTTCCCTTGCTGCTGTAGGACATCACTGTTAGCTGTGCACCTCTTGTGTGTGGTACATCAATGTCATGTGGGACATGGTGAATTGACAAGTCTGCCATGTGTGGACATGGTTGTCAGGCAGCTAAGACTCTGTAGTAGTTGTGCAGGGGTGTCATCTGTAGGTCTTCCAGTGACCTGTCACATGACACAGCATGGTTTGGTGTGTATACACCTCAGCATCGTGGGTCTCAATCCACAGTTATGTCATGGGTATGCATGCAGTTATGTCTATGCAATGTGTGCATATTATGCACTGTATAGCAATATAAATGCCTCATGATGCCATGCAATGGCACAGTGTCTGTACTTCACACTGTATAGCAATGTAGACGGCTCACACTACCCTTCCATGCTCATGCACATTTGCTAAACATGCATTCTATCTGTAGGGCATACAGACAACACTGCAATGTGATGCCCATTACGACACTGTACATGTGTCAGGACACCATTGTGTCAGACATGTATGCATGTTAATGCACACGTCAGCAGATTACATGTCAAGGTCATGTCAGCCATGTGTACTGTTAACCTGTTCTGGTCCACATGGTGTATCACGGGGATGCATGCTTACTACCATGATTGTGTGAACTGCATGGCTACTGATATGACACCTGCTTGCTATAGTGTGCACCCCAGGGAGATTTACTAACTAACACTATTAATGTCTGAGCTGCATGCCGTCTGCTGTATCACATGCATGCTGC
Source organism: Protopterus annectens (assembly GCF_019279795.1). Classification (NCBI taxonomy): domain Eukaryota; kingdom Metazoa; phylum Chordata; order Ceratodontiformes; family Protopteridae; genus Protopterus; species Protopterus annectens. The sequence continues at coordinate 845,129,769 of NC_056728.1, read as the reverse complement.
ATGCCGTCTGTCAAATCACATGCATGGTGTGTTTGTGTGTGTCTATTGTAATTTAGAGTCTTTCTTTGCATTCACAGGTGATGTAGGTGCGCTACCCTCCTGCGGTCCATCTGATGTTAGTGTCCCCACAGATACTAGCAGTGATGAACATATGCATGAGGTACAGGCAGGGTTGTCAGGGGCTGAATCTGTGCCAATGGTTGCCATCCCAGCTATGTCCCCCTCTTCCCCGCACACAGTTCTGCTGCCCACACATACCGCATCACCAGTGGCCACAGAGGAATGACAGTCAGCGTCTGTTAGCATGGAACAGGAACGTGTGGTGGCTACAGATGGTGTGTCTCCACACCATGGTGTCAGTGTAATGACTGCAGATGTGCCACACAGGCATGTGGCCGGTGCTGCTCGTAGGAGGACCTCTGGCAGACATGCAACTGCAGGACAGAGCACAGCAGCTGGTATCACCAGACGCATGTTCCAGACTGTAATGGCGGCACAGGCACATGCTGAACGGCAGAACAGAGAAGGGCAGAGGCTGCAGAGGGCTGCTATCCGTACTCTAAATGACAACATCCAGGCATTGGCAAATGCTCAACAGCAGATTGCTGATGTTCTGGACAGGCGATTGGGTGACATGGTCGGAATCCTTGACCGTGGCATGGCAATCCGCGAGCGTGAGCTGTCTGTGCTGGAACATCTGGTAGGAGTGAGGCATAGGCCACATGGATGTAGGCCAGCTACACCACCTAGTGCAGGTCAACGTGAGCGTGCCACCTCAAATGGCCGCTCCCATAGTGCTGGTAGCAGTAGCAGTGCAGCTGGTGCTGCGCTGTCCACACCAGGACACAGCAAGCCACGTGGACGTGGCCCTGGATGTTCCCAGTGGGGACACGGTTCCAGTGGACATGTGTCATCGGACAGTAGCCAATCTGTACCTCCGCCTGGTAGTGCCCGTGCAACCCCTGGCAGGCACAGGTCACGTGGCCATGGCCGGACACAGTGACCTGTACATTCTGGTCTGTACAATCTGGAGCTGTCAATAATACCCCTGTGTAGGCCTCACAAAAGGCAGAACTGTATGCACACATACACGCACACAGCAAACACATCTGTAGGGCACCACAACACCCACATGCATACTGAACAGACATGTCCAATCAGATCACTGGCCCTTACCCACACACATGATGTCATCCATTGGTGCAGCCTATGCCCCTGGCAAACATTATCACCCTGTGCATATGATGAAGCCTGTGCTGCATCCCTGTCATCCACACCATCGGTGCAGGGACATGCTCAAATGGTCTGATGCACAGGGTGAACAGAATAGTGAGAGAAGTGTATATTACATTAGTTGTGTAGGAATAGTGAGAGAAGTGTATATTACATTAATTGTGTACTGTTGACACGCACCAGACATACCATGTAGTACAGGTTTAGCATGCATTGTTATATGTTCACAGTATGTGTCTCGGTAACAACAGTAACAGCATGTTGGTAATGATGCCCTGGTTCCCTCCTTATGGTCTACTTGCATGTGCCTACAGGTAGCAGTGTTTGCAGTCTCCCATGTGTAACTGTGGAGTACTCACAGGCATGTATGGCAATATCAGCATGCTATACGTAGCCTCAACCTGACTGTTGGAAAGGCTAACATACCACAGATGTCCACACATATACTGATACAGAAGCATGTGGGCTGTTTAATAGGCTAAAGTGGCTAGAGACCTGACATCCATACCAGGTCACATCACAGGTATGTTGACATGGTGCAGGGGTTGTACACAGCGGTCCCGCCAATGACAACGTTAGAGGCCACTTGATAGCATGAGGCCTCACTGTGTAGCAGTAATACCCTGTCACATTACAGGAACATGCCCACACTCACTGGGTCAACAACACTATGACGCACACTCCATAGTGTTGAGGTGAGGACCCCTGCCTATGTGGTAATCACCCTCACAGTACTGTGCACCCACACGACGCAACACGGAGGAAGAACATGTACAGGTAGCCAGTACAGCTGAGACTGATGGCATCAACAGGGTAGCAGACAGCATCACCATGAGGGGTTAGGGATCCTGTGTGTTCTGCATGGTAGCATACACCCTCACTCCATGCACCAGACAGCCATACATACACACACACACACACACACACACACACACACACACACACACACACACACACACACACACACACACACACACACACTGTGGAGACCACAAATGTCATTCACATATGGATAGCTGATATGTGTGTGATACACACACCACCCCTGCCTACGTCATGCTTTCCACACTGCAGTATGTACAGATCTCTACAACAGTGTACAGGGGTGTGTAACAATTGGGATGTATTCCCCACCATATGTGGCATATATGGTCACACAAGCAAACACACATGGCAGTACTGTGAATGATACACCTGCTATATGATGATACATCCGACAGACATGCAGCAGTATTGGCCGCATTATGTGTATCAACGCTACATCCGGCAATTGTGCTGCTATATGCACAAGGGAGGATATAAGTGTTACAGATGTCAAGTGACTTACAGTCAGTAACACCTGACCGCTGTGTAGGTTTTATGTCTTCACCATCAAATAACAGTAACATAGCATACTGTTTGCACATGTAATGGTAGGATGGCGTGTGACACACCTGTGAGCCGTCCCCGGCAAACATCCATCTGCACAGGTGGATCACCACTTTATGTACACACATCCATCCATACCTGATGTACATCCTACTGTACTGTCAGTATTTCACCATATACAGGTGTCAATGACGGGGCTGCATTGCAACTGCATGTTGTAGTTAGGCACAGATGAGTTACATACATCAGCTACTGCACATGCATGGTAGCTGCATGCACACTACAAATTGTACATGTGTGTTGGTCCTACATGCCTGTCATGTAGCCATGTTTGTATGCATTGCAACTGGTGGACATGTGTGATGACATACCTAACACATGGACTGTTGTATGACATGATGGGTGTCATGGGTAAGTAGTACAGAGGGAATGTGTCCTCGGTCAACATTACTACCTCATGTACTGTTAGCATTCAACAGCCATGGACCAACTTCCATTTGCGAGCGTGTGATTGCTGTAGCCACTTGTCTGCATGGAGGACAGCAAAAGCTATGCTATGTACATATGTGTTGTGTGTGTGGTCCATGCACATATCCACTGCGATTACATGTATGTCATATCCAAACATGTGTGTTCTTTGGTGTACAGTGACAGTCATCTGTCACAGCTGTGTAAGACCCAGGGCCCCTGTAATGTGTAGAGCCAACCTGGTTATGTACAGTGGTATCATTGCAATGCATATCACATGATGGAACCCTGTCGGTGCATGTGTAGTCTGCACAGTTGTTGTAGACCTATGTACAGTCCACTGGCCATGAGTCACATGGTGTTGTGGTAATGTATGGCTGTGTATTGCTGGTCCAATGACATTGTGATGTCTGAGGGCTACATAGTAGACTGTGGTGTGTACTTCTGTGATCTGCACCTGAGACATCTGTGAAGGCTCCTGAGTGTGTACTGGTCAGTACATGTGAGTGGCCTTCATGTATGTGGGGACAGTAACACCATACTGTGCCCTTCCATGTTTAGAATTCGTGTGCATGCAAGACGGCCCTTTGCAACTGCTAATTGTGTGAGCATGCCCAGTACGCCATTGTGTACATGGACACACAGTACATTCCACACTGTGCCCTTCCATGTTTAGAATCCGTGTGCATGCATGACGGCCCTTTGCAACTGCTACGTGTGTGAGCATGCCCAGTACGCCGTTGTGTAGATGGACACACAGTACATTCCAAATGTGCCCTTCCATGTTTAGAATCCGTGTGCATGCAAGACGGCCCTTTGCAACTGCTAAGTGTGTGAGCATGCCCAGTACGCCGTTGTGTAGATGGACACACAGTACATTCCAAACTGACATGTGATACTAAGTGTGTGGGCATGCCCAGTGACACCTTGTGTCGGTGATGTGCCTCTGTGTATGGGCATGGCCATTGACATCCTATATAGCGATGGTGGTCATCCAGGCAACAGATGTCCATTTTCCACATCACGATGGATGCCTACATTGAACACACTGGTAGACTGTCTTGAAGGGTGCACTGTCTGTGGCACGTCCCGTATCTATGTAGTGTTGTTGTAGTGCTCCGTAGATAGGCAGTTGCCCCGATCACACCACTGCCGTGTGTTTGTCTACGTCTACCTTGGGACAGTAATATGCTTTTAGACTGCTCAATCTCTATACATTCCCTATCGGCGTCCTTGCCTTTGCAGATGATGTCATCCACCTAGAAGTATGCCTCTGGGAGTGTTGTGTTCAGTAATCTTGCTAGCGTGTTCTGTAACTGCGTAATGCTGTAGTGTGATAAGGAAGTTAGGTGTATGTTCGACTCCCAGCCCTGCCAAGTGTGTGCCTCTGTGTGTGTGTGTTTCCAGCTGCCTGGGGACAGAGTAATGCTTTTAGACGGCTCACACCACATACATTCCCTATCGGCGTCTTTGTCTTTGCGGATGATGTCATCCACCTAGAAGTATGCCTCTGGGAGTGCTGTGTTCAGTAATCTTGGTAGTGCGTTTTGTAACTGCGTAGTGCTGTAATGTGATAAGGTAGTTAGGCGTATGTTTGACTCCCAGCCCTGCCAAGTGTGTGTGTGTGTGTGCGTGTGTGTTTCCAGCTGCCTGGGGACAGAGTAATGCTTTTAGATGGCTCACACCACATACATTCCCTATCGGCGTCTTTGCCTTTGCGGATGATGTCATCCACCCTGAAGTATGCCTCTGAGAGTTCTGTGTTCAGTAATCTCTGTAGCGCATTCTGTAACTGAGTAATGCTGTAGTGTGATAAGGTAGTTAGGTGTATGATCGACTCCCAGCCCTGCCAAGTGTGTGCTTCTGTGTGTGTGTGTTTCCAGCTGTCTGGGGACAGAGTAATGCTTTTAGACGGCTCACACCACATACATTCCCTATCGGCGTCTTTGCCTTTGTGGATGATGTCATCCACCTAGAAGTATGCCTCTGGGAGTGCTGTGTTCACTAATCTTGGTAGCGCATTCTGTAACTGTGTAATGCTGTAGTGTGATAAGGTAGTTAGGTGTATGTTGACTCCCAGCCCTGCCAAGTGTGTGTGTGTGTGTGTGTGTGTGTGTGTGTGTGTGTTTCCAGCTGCCTGGGGACAGAGTAATGCTTTTAGATGGCTCACACCACATACATTCCCTATCGGCGTCTTTGCTTTTGCGGATGATGTCATCCACCTAGAAGTATGCCTCTGGGAGTGATGTGTTCAGTAATCTCGGTAGCGCATTCTGTAACTGTGTAATGCTGTAGTGTGATAAGGTAGTTAGGTGTATGTTCGACTCCCAGCCCTCCCAGGTGTGTGTCTGTGTGTGTGTGTGTGTGTGTGTTTCCAGCTGTCTGGGGACAGAGTAATGCTTTTAGACGGCTCACACCACATACATACCCTATCGGCATCTTTGCCTTTGCAGATGATGTCATCTGCCTAGAAGTATGCCTGTGGGAGTGCAGTGATGCCGGAACTCGGTAGCGTGTTCTGTTACTGCATAATGCTGTAGTGTGGTAGACTAGACAGGTAGATGCTCAATTCCAGGGCATGGCAGGTGTGTGTTTGGCAGTTATACCATATGTGTTGGTATCTGTGGGTGGCTAGCTGCAGGATGTGTTTAATTTGTTTTATTGCTGACCTATATAGTATCCACAGCCCACATATGCTGCCAAGACACTGGATTGTCAACACATACATTCGCCAATAGGTCTGGTGAGTAACTGTCAGCAGCCTTACTCTTACCCTTGCTACGGTCTGACCCATGTGACACAACATAACACACGTGCCTTGATATTAACACTACATGATGCAGGTGGCACATGTAGTTTCCTTTCCATTCCTGTCGAATGCATTGCCGTCATGTGGTTCGCTGTTGTGATATAAATGCCATATCTACATATGTGTGTATGTATATATATATATATGTCCATGTATATATGTATACAAATAATATATGTGATATATGTAGATGTAGAGGTGGACATAGATGTGAACATATTTCTGGGGACATCAGCACTATTGGCTATTTGTGCCAGATGATCTGTACGTGATAACCTGGGATTTATGTATATCTGCCATGGCGTGGTGTTAACGCACATCGTCTGTGGTGTGCAGGGCCACGGACTGTAGTCGTGTAGACACCAGTTATTTTGTTGCTGGGAAGACCATGGGACATCGAATATGGTGATGGTAAGGCACCTATTGCCAGTTGTGTGTGGATCTGAGCGACACTGAGCAGTGGTTAATATGTTGGAGGTTCGGTATGGGTCATATAACTATTCATTAGAAGATTATACTATGTAGATGAGGTTGACTATGGTGTATCACATTTATCACTAGGGTGTGCTGATGGTCCCTGGAGTGTATGTGTGTAGTCAGCCAGGTGCAGGTCTCGAATATAGTTGACAGCATGGGACTGTACGTACATTGCAGAACTGTGCCTCGGGAGTGCTCCTGCCTTAGCACACCTAAGCTAGTGGTGTGTCTAAACCTGCCTGGTGACGTTGAGAGGGATGACAGCAGTGGTGGGGTAGTCAGGGTGTACAGGCTGCACAAACAGGTGTTGATCAGCACAATCAGCTGATGACATGGCCAGCCTGAACATGAACAGTACATTAATGTGAGCAGGCAGCATACACACAGGTTTTGTCCACACTCTACACCACCGGTGTATACCTGCAGGGACATTTCACGACACAGTCCAACCAAATGACACGGGCTGCAGCAGGCAACATATACCAACATGTGCAGAAGGCTGGGGCAGTGAGGATGTGTATGCTGCCTAACAACCCTTACTGGGGTGACAGAAGACTTTATAGACCAAGGGTGACTTACCAGTGTCTATATGGGCTGGGGATGTTGGAGCACTATGGGGTGGACAGAGACCTCCTACAGCAGCTTGTTGACCTGTGCCTAACACATCAAACAGGTCGAGGGAAATGCATCACAGTGGATACCATGGGATGTGTTGGCCTAGGTGTACTAGCCACAAGTACCTCACACAGCACAACTGGGGCTATCATGGGTATCTCACAGGCATCAGCATCCACAGTATTGCACTAGTTCACAGATTCCATGTCAACACATGCTAGTGAGCACGTACAGGTCCTCCACACACGTGATTAGTGGGCCAGCAATATGCATCTGTTCAACCACATGGATGAGTACCCTGGGGTACTGGGTGCTATAGCCTGCACATGTAGCACCACCCGGGGAGCAGGGTAGGGCCTACAGTCAGTGCAGGGGCATACCCTCCAACAGCTGGGCCATATGCGATAGCCAGGGCATGAGATTGAATGTGTGTGCTGTCTGCCCTGGCAGCTATGATGTGTCAGATATATGGCGTCTGACACAGCTGTAGCACACCAATGCCTATATGGACATCCCCTACAGTCTCCTAGTGGGGGATGCTAGGTAAACACTAGTGTAGTGGCTTATAACACCCATCAGCAATGCACACACACCTGAACACTCACACCATACTGAGGCGGATGCACAGGCAAGACATATACATGTGCATGTGTTTGGGATGCTCGGTTCACAGTTCTGGTATCCGGACACATCTGTTGGGGCTCTGCAGTATTCACAAGCTACATGCATACAGGTTGTTATGGTATTTGCTATGCTACACAATGTTATCCTGCAGTAACAGTTGCAGCAGGAACAGCATGGGGCAGGGCAACACAGCCCAACACCACTGCCAAGGCCTGTACAGGCACAGTGTGACTTGGTGAAGGAACTACCTGAGTAGGGCACAGTCGGCGAAAGCCCGTGCACAGTATGACCTGCTCTTGGCAAAGAGGCAACACAAGGCATAGGCACTGACACAGTAGGTACCCACGGATTTCCCCTCTCTGACCCGCACACAGTACAATGGATGACAAACATGACAGTACCTGTGCTCGGCCATGTATGGGAGGTGCACTGTGTGCATCCGACATAGGTAGCACTCCAGCACCGTCCTGAAGTCTGTAACACAACCAGGGTATGTCTATTGACCTAACAAGTACCAGTTGTATTAGAATGTGTACTTACCCATTGCTATGGTATGTATGTGAGCATACAAGTGACTGTGGTGGCCAAATGTTAGGGCAGCAGACAGTACACATCCATAGTGGCACCATGGCCTCTGTAGCACATACGGGGGTCACAATGGTAGCCTGTAGTACACAGGGTGTCCTAACCAACTGCAGGTTATGGGCTGACCATCATGTGTGTCCGTACAGCCCACACACGTTCCATGCAGATGGACAGATGTGGACCAATACAGACAAATGATATACGATGGCCTATGGATATGCCCAATGACTGACCCCAATCCCCTATGACACACACAGATGACAGCAGGCCAGGCTGTTTGATGTAGGTTGTGTAATAGGACGTCCAACACCACTGTGCTGGTAATTAATGCTGGGACCTGACGTACCCTGGTATCCCTCCAACCAGCAATTTAGGTAGGTCCACACACTGACATGGAGTACCCGGCAGACCAGGACAGTAGCGGCAGATGTGTACAACTGTTGGCTGTGCCCCCCATCACACCTACACATGTGAGAGTCATCTGCACCACCCACGGTGCTGTGTAGGACTGTGGTTGTGGTTGCATGTCCCCCCACGCTATACAGACATGTAGCAACTGTCAATGCCACATGACCAATAGCTACCATGCAGACACAGCATGTCACCTGTCTGTGTAGAACGGAGGGGTCAGCAACACAGTACTAACTATCTAGACATGTGACACATGCAATACAGTTGACCATACTTTGCATGCTCACACACATGACGGTATTGTCAAGTCTACAACATGCGTAACAGTCATACTGGGCATGCCCACACACTGAAACACAGGACGACCAGGCATGCACACACCAGTGGTCTGGACATATCTGTCAGTAAATTGCTTTACTGTTGGATATCTGTGCTGTATGGTGTTTGCGGTCTATTGTCTGTACATATACCATGGTCTATTGTTAATTCACATGAGCTATGTGCGCAGGGTACTTCTACCATCACATGTATAGGGCAGTTCTTTGTTCACGGACAGGCTGACGCCTTTGGGTACAAACTGGGTAAGGCACAGTCCAGCAGGTGGAGCTGTTGTGCGTGGGTATGCACAGTGTTAAGCACTGCTGACCTCTGGTCACAGCACCTTATACATGTTTAGACTCCACATTTCTTTGACAGGGCACTACTGGCATACTGATAGACAAACACGCTTACAGCCGCTCACTCTCCAACATTTCCGCTTACATTTGTCACTCACGCTGGGTGTGTGCGATCCCTTGTGATGTGTATTACATCGGACTACGTGACTACAGTATCGGGTATGTATAACCATTTTGCGACAGCAGCCGTTCAACTGTATGGACTCGGCGGCCTGTCCAGTGACGTAATCATATTATATGCATGTTCCTCATATGATCTGCTCCCATCTGCCTGATACATGGGAACCGATACTCTGCAATGCTGACATGTGACTTGAATTTGTTAACGCAGCTGTCTGCCGAGTCATGCTACCGCATACCTACTGCACATTGACCACCTTCCAGATTGCACGACGGGAGGCTGTAGGAGTGACACCTTTCCCACTTTGCATGGGACAGTCCCTCATCACACATCACATGTGACAATACCAGAACTCTCCACCAATCGGGGACACATTTCTGCAGAATCAGGGACAGGTCATGAAAAACAGGGGCACTTTTACAAAAGTAGTGCTATTAACTTGACACATTGACAGAATCAGAGCACATGACTTAATACACATATTCTGAAGTAACAGTTGTTTATAACTCTTACTTATTGTCATTAGTCAGTAAGTGTAATTCACCACCTTTCCTTCAACAGCCACTACTTTTAGGAGGGATTAAGAAGGACACAGTCAGACTTTCAGTCAAACCCAGGGACGTACATGACATTCAGGGACAGTTGAGTGGTATGGACAATACTCTAGCCATTGCAACTGTCCTGATTAGGGGACCTTCTCATGTTGTAGGTGTCTGTAATGGTTGCTTGTTACAGGTCTTGTATACCTGACACGTAGATATGTCATATGTAGTAGCATAAGCAACTATACTGCTGCTAGACTACGCTTTGACTTGTTCCGATATGTATATTTCTGTACTATGCATGGCTGTAAGGATGTTCTGCCCTGGTACATCTGACAGTTCTACAGAGCAGGTTCCACTTTGGCCATTCAGACTGGTGGCGGCCCTATAGACCCTATATGTAGAGCTATCACATGTGTCAAGGCAACACATACCCACAGCATACCTCTCAACTGTCCCTGATTTTCAGGGGCCCTGATTTTGACTCAAATTTTAA